>NW_028175343.1:0-178323 GCF_965226575.1 Pagrus pagrus
AGCGATTGGAGGCTGTTTTAGCGCTGAAAAGTGGCTTTTGTGAAAAATGAGCGTTTCAGAGCGAGAGCAGCCTGTTTTTGCACTAAGCTGCATTTCACTGAAAAAAGGTCTTTCAAACAGGTTTACTAGCCTGAACTGGTTGAATTTGGATCTTCTTCATGGCAAAGGAGTTTTTACCTGGAATTTCATTCATTAAAGGTGAAAAGTGGCTTATGTCAAAAATGAGCGTTTCAGAGCGATTGGAGGCTGTTTTAGCGCTGAAAAGTGGCTTATGTGAAAAATGAGCGTTTCAGAGCGAGAGCAGCCTGTTTTTGCACTAAGCTGCATTTCACTGAAAAAAGGTCTTTCAAACAGGTTTACTAGCCTGAACTGGTTGAATTTGGATCTTCTTCATGGCAAAGGAGTTTTTACCTGGAATTTCATTCATTAAAGGTGAAAAGTGGCTTATGTCAAAAATGAGCGTTTCAGAGCGATTGGAGGCTGTTTTAGCGCTGAAAAGTGGCTTATGTGAAAAATGAGCGTTTCAGAGCGAGAGCAGCCTGTTTTTGCACTAAGCTGCATTTCACTGAAAAAAGGTCTTTCAAACAGGTTTACTAGCCTGAACTGGTTGAATTTGGATCTTCTTCATGGCAAATGAGTTTTTACCTGGAATTTAATTCATTAAGGCTGAAAAGTGGGTTATGTCAAAAATGAGCGTTTCAGAGCGATAGGAGGCTGTTTTAGCACTGTACAGTCGCCTAAGGCTGAAAAGTGGCTTATGTGAAAAATGAGCGTTTCAGAGCGAGAGCAGCCTGTTTTTGCACTAAGCTGCATTTCACTGAAAAAAGGTCTTTCAAACAGGTTTACTAGCCTGAACTGGTTGAATTTGGATCTTCTTCATGGCAAATGAGTTTTTACCTGGAATTTAATTCATTAAGGCTGAAAAGTGGGTTATGTGAAAAATGAGCGTTTCAGAGCGAGAGCAGCCTGTTTTTGCACTAAGCTGCATTTCACTGAAAAAAGGTCCTTCAACCAGGTTTACTAGCCTGAACTGGATGAATTTGGATCTTCTTCATGGCAAAGGAGTTTTTACCTGGAATTTCCTTCATTAAAGGTGAAAAGTGGCTTATGTCAAAAATGAGCGTTTCAGAGCGATTGGAGGCTGTTTTAGCGCTGAAAAGTGTCGTATGTGAAAAATGAGCGTTTCAGAGCGAGAGCAGCCTGTTTTTGCACTAAGCTGCATTTCACTGAAAAAAGGTCTTTCAACCAGGTTTACTAGCCTGAACTGCATGAATTTGGATCTTCTTCATGGCAAAGGAGTTTTTACCTGGAATTTCATTCATTAAAGGTGAAAAGTGGCTTATGTGAAAAATGAGCGTTTCAGAGCGAGAGCAGCCTGTTTTTGCACTAAGCTGCATTTCACTGAAAAAAGGTCTTTCAACCAGGTTTACTAGCCTGAACTGGTTGAATTTGGATCTTCTTCATGGCAAAGGAGTTTTTACCTGGAATTTCATTCATTAAAGGTGAAAAGTGGCTTATGTCAAAAATGAGCGTTTCAGAGCGATTGGAGGCTGTTTTAGCACTGTACAGTCGCCTAAAGGCTGAAAAGTGGCTTATGTCAAAAATGAGCGTTTCAGAGCGATTGGAGGCTGTTTTAGCGCTGAAAAGTGGCTTATGTGAAAAATGAGCGTTTCAGAGCGAGAGCAGCCTGTTTTTGCACTAAGCTGCATTTCACTGAAAAAAGGTCTTTCAAACAGGTTTACTAGCCTGAACTGGTTGAATTTGGATCTTCTTCATGGCAAAGGAGTTTTTACCTGGAATTTCATTCATTAAGGGTGAAAAGTGGCTTATGTGAAAAATGAGCGTTTCAGAGCGATAGGAAGCTGTTTTAGCACTGCACAGTCGCCTAAGGCTGAAAAGTGGCTTATGTCAAAAATGAGCGTTTCAGAGCGATTGGAGGCTGTTTTAGCGCTGAAAAGTGGCTTTTGTGAAAAATGAGCGTTTCAGAGCGAGAGCAGCCTGTTTTTGCACTAAGCTGCATTTCACTGAAAAAAGGTCTTTCAAACAGGTTTACTAGCCTGAACTGGTTGAATTTGGATCTTCTTCATGGCAAATGAGTTTTTACCTGGAATTTAATTCATTAAGGCTGAAAAGTGGGTTATGTCAAAAATGAGCGTTTCAGAGCGATAGGAGGCTGTTTTAGCACTGTACAGTCGCCTAAGGCTGAAAAGTGTCTTATGTGAAAAATGAGCGTTTCAGAGCGAGAGCAGCCTGTTTTTGCACTAAGCTGCATTTCACTGAAAAAAGGTCTTTCAACCAGGTTTACTAGCCTGAACTGGATGAATTTGGATCTTCTTCATGGCAAAGGAGTTTTTACCTGGAATTTCCTTCATTAAAGGTGAAAAGTGGCTTATGTCAAAAATGAGCGTTTCAGAGCGATTGGAGGCTGTTTTAGCGCTGAAAAGTGGCTTATGTGAAAAATGAGCGTTTCAGAGCGAGAGCAGCCTGTTTTTGCACTAAGCTGCATTTCACTGAAAAAAGGTCTTTCAAACAGGTTTACTAGCCTGAACTGGTTGAATTTGGATCTTCTTCATGGCAAATGAGTTTTTACCTGGAATTTAATTCATTAAGGCTGAAAAGTGGGTTATGTCAAAAATGAGCGTTTCAGAGCGATAGGAGGCTGTTTTAGCACTGTACAGTCGCCTAAGGCTGAAAAGTGGCTTATGTGAAAAATGAGCGTTTCAGAGCGAGAGCAGCCTGTTTTTGCACTAAGCTGCATTTCACTGAAAAAAGGTCTTTCAAACAGGTTTACTAGCCTGAACTGGTTGAATTTGGATCTTCTTCATGGCAAAGGAGTTTTTACCTGGAATTTCATTCATTAAAGGTGAAAAGTGGCTTATGTCAAAAATGAGCGTTTCAGAGCGATTGGAGGCTGTTTTAGCACTGTACAGTCGCCTAAGGCTGAAAAGTGGCTTATGTCAAAAATGAGCGTTTCAGAGCGATTGGAGGCTGTTTTAGCGCTGAAAAGTGGCTTATGTGAAAAATGAGCGTTTCAGAGCGAGAGCAGCCTGTTTTTGCACTAAGCTGCATTTCACTGAAAAAAGGTCTTTCAAACAGGTTTACTAGCCTGAACTGGTTGAATTTGGATCTTCTTCATGGCAAAGGAGTTTTTACCTGGAATTTCATTCATTAAAGGTGAAAAGTGGCTTATGTCAAAAATGAGCGTTTCAGAGCGATTGGAGGCTGTTTTAGCACTGTACAGTCGCCTAAGGCTGAAAAGTGGCTTATGTCAAAAATGAGCGTTTCAGAGCGATTGGAGGCTGTTTTAGCGCTGAAAAGTGGCTTATGTGAAAAATGAGCGTTTCAGAGCGAGAGCAGCCTGTTTTTGCACTAAGCTGCATTTCACTGAAAAAAGGTCTTTCAAACAGGTTTACTAGCCTGAACTGGTTGAATTTGGATCTTCTTCATGGCAAATGAGTTTTTACCTGGAATTTAATTCATTAAGGCTGAAAAGTGGGTTATGTCAAAAATGAGCGTTTCAGAGCGATAGGAGGCTGTTTTAGCACTGTACAGTCGCCTAAGGCTGAAAAGTGGCTTATGTGAAAAATGAGCGTTTCAGAGCGATTGGAGGCTGTTTTAGCGCTGAAAAGTGGCTTATGTGAAAAATGAGCGTTTCAGAGCGAGAGCAGCCTGTTTTTGCACTAAGCTGCATTTCACTGAAAAAAGGTCTTTCAAACAGGTTTACTAGCCTGAACTGGTTGAATTTGGATCTTCTTCATGGCAAAGGAGTTTTTACCTGGAATTTCATTCATTAAAGGTGAAAAGTGGCTTATGTCAAAAATGAGCGTTTCAGAGCGATAGGAGGCTGTTTTAGCACTGTACAGTCGCCTAAGGCTGAAAAGTGTCTTATGTGAAAAATGAGCGTTTCAGAGCGAGAGCAGCCTGTTTTTGCACTAAGCTGCATTTCACTGAAAAAAGGTCTTTCAACCAGGTTTACTAGCCTGAACTGGATGAATTTGGATCTTCTTCATGGCAAAGGAGTTTTTACCTGGAATTTCCTTCATTAAAGGTGAAAAGTGGCTTATGTCAAAAATGAGCGTTTCAGAGCGATTGGAGGCTGTTTTAGCGCTGAAAAGTGGCTTATGTGAAAAATGAGCGTTTCAGAGCGAGAGCAGCCTGTTTTTGCACTAAGCTGCATTTCACTGAAAAAAGGTCTTTCAAACAGGTTTACTAGCCTGAACTGGTTGAATTTGGATCTTCTTCATGGCAAAGGAGTTTTTACCTGGAATTTCATTCATTAAGGGTGAAAAGTGGCTTATGTGAAAAATGAGCGTTTCAGAGCGATAGGAAGCTGTTTTAGCACTGCACAGTCGCCTAAGGCTGAAAAGTGTCTTATGTGAAAAATGAGCGTTTCAGAGCGAGAGCAGCCTGTTTTTGCACTAAGCTGCATTTCACTGAAGAAAGGTCTTTCAACCAGGTTTACTAGCCTGAACTGCATGAATTTGGATCTTCTTCATGGCAAAGGAGTTTTTACCTGGAATTTCATTCATTAAAGGTGAAAAGTGGCTTATGTCAAAAATAAGCGTTTCAGAGCGATTGGAGGCTGTTTTAGCACTGTACAGTCGCCTAAGTCTGAAAAGTGGCTTATGTCAAAAATGAGCGTTTCAGAGCGATTGGAGGCTGTTTTAGCGCTGAAAAGTGGCTTATGTGAAAAATGAGCGTTTCAGAGCGAGAGCAGCCTGTTTTTGCACTAAGCTGCATTTCACTGAAAAAAGGTCTTTCAAACAGGTTTACTAGCCTGAACTGGTTGAATTTGGATCTTCTTCATGGCAAATGAGTTTTTACCTGGAATTTAATTCATTAAGGCTGAAAAGTGGGTTATGTCAAAAATGAGCGTTTCAGAGCGATAGGAGGCTGTTTTAGCACTGTACAGTCGCCTAAGGCTGAAAAGTGGCTTATGTGAAAAATGAGCGTTTCAGAGCGAGAGCAGCCTGTTTTTGCACTAAGCTGCATTTCACTGAAAAAAGGTCTTTCAAACAGGTTTACTAGCCTGAACTGGTTGAATTTGGATCTTCTTCATGGCAAAGGAGTTTTTACCTGGAATTTCATTCATTAAAGGTGAAAAGTGGCTTATGTCAAAAATGAGCGTTTCAGAGCGATTGGAGGCTGTTTTAGCACTGTACAGTCGCCTAAGGCTGAAAAGTGGCTTATGTCAAAAATGAGCGTTTCAGAGCGATTGGAGGCTGTTTTAGCGCTGAAAAGTGGCTTATGTGAAAAATGAGCGTTTCAGAGCGAGAGCAGCCTGTTTTTGCACTAAGCTGCATTTCACTGAAAAAAGGTCTTTCAAACAGGTTTACTAGCCTGAACTGGTTGAATTTGGATCTTCTTCATGGCAAAGGAGTTTTTACCTGGAATTTCATTCATTAAAGGTGAAAAGTGGCTTATGTCAAAAATGAGCGTTTCAGAGCGATTGGAGGCTGTTTTAGCACTGTACAGTCGCCTAAAGGCTGAAAAGTGGCTTATGTGAAAAATGAGCGTTTCAGAGCGAGAGCAGCCTGTTTTTGCACTAAGCTGCATTTCACTGAAAAAAGGTCTTTCAAACAGGTTTACTAGCCTGAACTTGTTGAATTTGGATCTTCTTCATGGCAAAAGAGTTTTTTCCTGGAATTTAATTCATTAAGGCTGAAAAGTGGGTTATGTCAAAAATGAGCGTTTCAGAGCGATAGGAGGCTGTTTTAGCACTGTACAGTCGCCTAAGGCTGAAAAGTGTCTTATGTGAAAAATGAGCGTTTCAGAGCGAGAGCAGCCTGTTTTTGCACTAAGCTGCATTTCACTGAAAAAAGGTCTTTCAACCAGGTTTACTAGCCTGAACTGCATGAATTTGGATCTTCTTCATGGCAAAGGAGTTTTTACCTGGAATTTCATTCATTAAAGGTTAAAAGTGGCTTATGTCAAAAATGAGCGTTTCAGAGCGATTGGAGGCTGTTTTAGCGCTGAAAAGTGGCTTATGTGAAAAATGAGCGTTTCAGAGCGAGAGCAGCCTGTTTTTGCACTAAGCTGCATTTCACTGAAAAAAGGTCTTTCAAACAGGTTTACTAGCCTGAACTGGTTGAATTTGGATCTTCTTCATGGCAAAGGAGTTTTTACCTGGAATTTCATTCATTAAAGGTGAAAAGTGGCTTATGTCAAAAATGAGCGTTTCAGAGCGATTGGAGGCTGTTTTAGCACTGTACAGTCGCCTAAGGCTGAAAAGTGGCTTATGTCAAAAATGAGCGTTTCAGAGCGATTGGAGGCTGTTTTAGCGCTGAAAAGTGGCTTATGTGAAAAATGAGCGTTTCAGAGCGAGAGCAGCCTGTTTTTGCACTAAGCTGCATTTCACTGAAAAAAGGTCTTTCAAACAGGTTTACTAGCCTGAACTGGTTGAATTTGGATCTTCTTCATGGCAAATGAGTTTTTACCTGGAATTTAATTCATTAAGGCTGAAAAGTGGGTTATGTCAAAAATGAGCGTTTCAGAGCGATAGGAGGCTGTTTTAGCACTGTACAGTCGCCTAAGGCTGAAAAGTGGCTTATGTGAAAAATGAGCGTTTCAGAGCGATTGGAGGCTGTTTTAGCGCTGAAAAGTGGCCTATGTGAAAAATGAGCGTTTCAGAGCGAGAGCAGCCTGTTTTTGCACTAAGCTGCATTTCACTGAAAAAAGGTCTTTCAAACAGGTTTACTAGCCTGAACTGGTTGAATTTGGATCTTCTTCATGGCAAAGGAGTTTTTACCTGGAATTTCATTCATTAAAGGTGAAAAGTGGCTTATGTCAAAAATGAGCGTTTCAGAGCGATAGGAGGCTGTTTTAGCACTGTACAGTCGCCTAAGGCTGAAAAGTGTCTTATGTGAAAAATGAGCGTTTCAGAGCGAGAGCAGCCTGTTTTTGCACTAAGCTGCATTTCACTGAAAAAAGGTCTTTCAACCAGGTTTACTAGCCTGAACTGCATGAATTTGGATCTTCTTCATGGCAAAGGAGTTTTTACCTGGAATTTCATTCATTAAAGGTGAAAAGTGGCTTATGTGAAAAATGAGCGTTTCAGAGCGAGAGCAGCCTGTTTTTGCACTAAGCTGCATTTCACTGAAAAAAGGTCTTTCAAACAGGTTTACTAGCCTGAACTGGTTGAATTTGGATCTTCTTCATGGCAAAGGAGTTTTTACCTGGAATTTCATTCATTAAAGGTGAAAAGTGGCTTATGTCAAAAATGAGCGTTTCAGAGCGATTGGAGGCTGTTTTAGCACTGTACAGTCGCCTAAGGCTGAAAAGTGGCTTATGTCAAAAATGAGCGTTTCAGAGCGATTGGAGGCTGTTTTAGCGCTGAAAAGTGGCTTATGTGAAAAATGAGCGTTTCAGAGCGAGAGCAGCCTGTTTTTGCACTAAGCTGCATTTCACTGAAAAAAGGTCTTTCAAACAGGTTTACTAGCCTGAACTGGTTGAATTTGGATCTTCTTCATGGCAAATGAGTTTTTACCTGGAATTTAATTCATTAAGGCTGAAAAGTGGGTTATGTCAAAAATGAGCGTTTCAGAGCGATAGGAGGCTGTTTTAGCACTGTACAGTCGCCTAAGGCTGAAAAGTGGCTTATGTGAAAAATGAGCGTTTCAGAGCGATTGGAGGCTGTTTTAGCGCTGAAAAGTGGCTTATGTGAAAAATGAGCGTTTCAGAGCGAGAGCAGCCTGTTTTTGCACTAAGCTGCATTTCACTGAAAAAAGGTCTTTCAAACAGGTTTACTAGCCTGAACTGGTTGAATTTGGATCTTCTTCATGGCAAAGGAGTTTTTACCTGGAATTTCATTCATTAAAGGTGAAAAGTGGCTTATGTCAAAAATGAGCGTTTCAGAGCGATAGGAGGCTGTTTTAGCACTGTACAGTCGCCTAAGGCTGAAAAGTGTCTTATGTGAAAAATGAGCGTTTCAGAGCGAGAGCAGCCTGTTTTTGCACTAAGCTGCATTTCACTGAAAAAAGGTCTTTCAACCAGGTTTACTAGCCTGAACTGCATGAATTTGGATCTTCTTCATGGCAAAGGAGTTTTTACCTGGAATTTCATTCATTAAAGGTGAAAAGTGGCTTATGTCAAAAATGAGCGTTTCAGAGCGATTGGAGGCTGTTTTAGCGCTGAAAAGTGGCTTATGTGAAAAATGAGCGTTTCAGAGCGAGAGCAGCCTGTTTTTGCACTAAGCTGCATTTCACTGAAAAAAGGTCTTTCAAACAGGTTTACTAGCCTGAACTGGTTGAATTTGGATCTTCTTCATGGCAAATGAGTTTTTACCTGGAATTTAATTCATTAAGGCTGAAAAGTGGGTTATGTCAAAAATGAGCGTTTCAGAGCGATAGGAGGCTGTTTTAGCACTGTACAGTCGCCTAAGGCTGAAAAGTGGCTTATGTGAAAAATGAGCGTTTCAGAGCGATTGGAGGCTGTTTTAGCGCTGAAAAGTGGCTTATGTGAAAAATGAGCGTTTCAGAGCGAGAGCAGCCTGTTTTTGCACTAAGCTGCATTTCACTGAAAAAAGGTCTTTCAACCAGGTTTACTAGCCTGAACTGCATGAATTTGGATCTTCTTCATGGCAAAGGAGTTTTTACCTGGAATTTCATTCATTAAAGGTGAAAAGTGGCTTATGTCAAAAATGAGCGTTTCAGAGCGATTGGAGGCTGTTTTAGCGCTGAAAAGTGGCTTATGTGAAAAATGAGCGTTTCAGAGCGAGAGCAGCCTGTTTTTGCACTAAGCTGCATTTCACTGAAAAAAGGTCTTTCAACCAGGTTTACTAGCCTGAACTGCATGAATTTGGATCTTCTTCATGGCAAAGGAGTTTTTACCTGGAATTTCATTCATTAAAGGTGAAAAGTGGCTTATGTGAAAAATGAGCGTTTCAGAGCGATTGGAGGCTGTTTTAGCGCTGAAAAGTGGCTTTTGTGAAAAATGAGCGTTTCAGTGCGAGAGCAGCCTGTTTTTGCACTAAGCTGCATTTCACTGAAAAAAGGTCTTTCAAACAGGTTTACTAGCCTGAACTGGTTGAATTTGGATCTTCTTCATGGCAAATGAGTTTTTACCTGGAATTTAATTCATTAAGGCTGAAAAGTGGGTTATGTCAAAAATGAGCGTTTCAGAGCGATAGGAGGCTGTTTTAGCACTGTACAGTCGCCTAAGGCTGAAAAGTGGCTTATGTGAAAAATGAGCGTTTCAGAGCGAGAGCAGCCTGTTTTTGCACTAAGCTGCATTTCACTGAAAAAAGGTCTTTCAACCAGGTTTACTAGCCTGAACTGCATGAATTTGGATCTTCTTCATGGCAAAGGAGTTTTTACCTGGAATTTCATTCATTAAAGGTGAAAAGTGGCTTATGTCAAAAATGAGCGTTTCAGAGCGATTGGAGGCTGTTTTAGCGCTGAAAAGTGGCTTATGTGAAAAATGAGCGTTTCAGAGCGAGAGCAGCCTGTTTTTGCACTAAGCTGCATTTAACTGAAAAAAGGTCTTTCAAACAGGTTTACTAGCCTGAACTGGTTGAATTTGGATCTTCTTCATGGCAAATGAGTTTTTACCTGGAATTTAATTCATTAAGGCTGAAAAGTGGGTTATGTCAAAAATGAGCGTTTCAGAGCGATAGGAGGCTGTTTTAGCACTGTACAGTCGCCTAAGTCTGAAAAGTGGCTTATGTCAAAAATGAGCGTTTCAGAGCGATTGGAGGCTGTTTTAGCGCTGAAAAGTGGCTTATGTGAAAAATGAGCGTTTCAGAGCGAGAGCAGCCTGTTTTTGCACTAAGCTGCATTTCACTGAAAAAAGGTCTTTCAAACAGGTTTACTAGCCTGAACTTGTTGAATTTGGATCTTCTTCATGGCAAAGGAGTTTTTACCTGGAATTTCATTCATTAAAGGTGAAAAGTGGCTTATGTCAAAAATGAGCGTTTCAGAGCGATTGGAGGCTGTTTTAGCACTGTACAGTTGCCTAAGGCTGAAAAGTGGCTTATGTCAAAAATGAGCGTTTCAGAGCGATTGGAGGCTGTTTTAGCGCTGAAAAGTGGCTTATGTGAAAAATGAGCGTTTCAGAGCGGGAGCAGCCTGTTTTTGCACTAAGCTGCATTTCACTGAAAAAAGGTCTTTCAAACAGGTTTACTAGCCTGAACTGGTTGAATTTGGATCTTCTTCATGGCAAAGGAGTTTTTACCTGGAATTTCATTCATTAAAGGTGAAAAGTGGCTTATGTCAAAAATGAGCGTTTCAGAGCGATTGGAGGCTGTTTTAGCACTGTACAGTCGCCTAAGGCTGAAAAGTGGCTTATGTGAAAAATGAGCGTTTCAGAGCGATTGGAGGCTGTTTTAGCGCTGAAAAGTGGCTTATGTGAAAAATGAGCGTTTCAGAGCGAGAGCAGCCTGTTTTTGCACTAAGCTGCATTTCACTGAAAAAAGGTCTTTCAAACAGGTTTACTAGCCTGAACTGGTTGAATTTGGATCTTCTTCATGGCAAAGGAGTTTTTACCTGGAATTTAATTCATTAAGGCTGAAAAGTGGGTTATGTCAAAAATGAGCGTTTCAGAGCGATAGGAGGCTGTTTTAGCACTGTACAGTCGCCTAAGGCTGAAAAGTGGCTTATGTGAAAAATGAGCGTTTCAGAGCGAGAGCAGCCTGTTTTTGCACTAAGCTGCATTTCACTGAAAAAAGGTCTTTCAAACAGGTTTACTAGCCTGAACTTGTTGAATTTGGATCTTCTTCATGGCAAAGGAGTTTTTACCTGGAATTTCATTCATTAAAGGTGAAAAGTGGCTTATGTCAAAAATGAGCGTTTCAGAGCGATTGGAGGCTGTTTTAGCGCTGAAAAGTGGCTTATGTGAAAAATGAGCGTTTCAGAGCGAGAGCAGCCTGTTTTTGCACTAAGCTGCATTTCACTGAAAAAAGGTCTTTCAAACAGGTTTACTAGCCTGAACTGGTTGAATTTGGATCTTCTTCATGGCAAAGGAGTTTTTACCTGGAATTTAATTCATTAAGGCTGAAAAGTGGGTTATGTCAAAAATGAGCGTTTCAGAGCGATAGGAGGCTGTTTTAGCACTGTACAGTCGCCTAAGGCTGAAAAGTGGCTTATGTGAAAAATGAGCGTTTCAGAGCGAGAGCAGCCTGTTTTTGCACTAAGCTGCATTTCACTGAAAAAAGGTCTTTCAAACAGGTTTACTAGCCTGAACTTGTTGAATTTGGATCTTCTTCATGGCAAAGGAGTTTTTACCTGGAATTTCATTCATTAAAGGTGAAAAGTGGCTTATGTCAAAAATGAGCGTTTCAGAGCGATTGGAGGCTGTTTTAGCACTGTACAGTTGCCTAAGGCTGAAAAGTGGCTTATGTCAAAAATGAGCGTTTCAGAGCGATTGGAGGCTGTTTTAGCGCTGAAAAGTGGCTTATGTGAAAAATGAGCGTTTCAGAGCGGGAGCAGCCTGTTTTTGCACTAAGCTGCATTTCACTGAAAAAAGGTCTTTCAAACAGGTTTACTAGCCTGAACTGGTTGAATTTGGATCTTCTTCATGGCAAAGGAGTTTTTACCTGGAATTTCATTCATTAAAGGTGAAAAGTGGCTTATGTCAAAAATGAGCGTTTCAGAGCGATTGGAGGCTGTTTTAGCACTGTACAGTCGCCTAAGGCTGAAAAGTGGCTTATGTGAAAAATGAGCGTTTCAGAGCGATTGGAGGCTGTTTTAGCGCTGAAAAGTGGCTTATGTGAAAAATGAGCGTTTCAGAGCGAGAGCAGCCTGTTTTTGCACTAAGCTGCATTTCACTGAAAAAAGGTCTTTCAAACAGGTTTACTAGCCTGAACTGGTTGAATTTGGATCTTCTTCATGGCAAAGGAGTTTTTACCTGGAATTTAATTCATTAAGGCTGAAAAGTGGGTTATGTCAAAAATGAGCGTTTCAGAGCGATAGGAGGCTGTTTTAGCACTGTACAGTCGCCTAAGGCTGAAAAGTGGCTTATGTGAAAAATGAGCGTTTCAGAGCGAGAGCAGCCTGTTTTTGCACTAAGCTGCATTTCACTGAAAAAAGGTCTTTCAAACAGGTTTACTAGCCTGAACTTGTTGAATTTGGATCTTCTTCATGGCAAAGGAGTTTTTACCTGGAATTTAATTCATTAAGGCTGAAAAGTGGGTTATGTCAAAAATGAGCGTTTCAGAGCGAGAGCAGCCTGTTTTTGCACTAAGCTGCATTTCACTGAAAAAAGGTCTTTCAAACAGGTTTACTAGCCTGAACTGGTTGAATTTGGATCTTCTTCATGGCAAATGAGTTTTTACCTGGAATTTAATTCATTAAGGCTGAAAAGTGGGTTATGTCAAAAATGAGCGTTTCAGAGCGATAGGAGGCTGTTTTAGCACTGTACAGTCGCCTAAGGCTGAAAAGTGGCTTATGTGAAAAATGAGCGTTTCAGAGCGAGAGCAGCCTGTTTTTGCACTAAGCTGCATTTCACTGAAAAAAGGTCTTTCAAACAGGTTTACTAGCCTGAACTTGTTGAATTTGGATCTTCTTCATGGCAAAGGAGTTTTTACCTGGAATTTCATTCATTAAGGCTGAAAAGTGGGTTATGTCAAAAATGAGCGTTTCAGAGCGATAGGAGGCTGTTTTAGCACTGTACAGTCGCCTAAGGCTGAAAAGTGGCTTATGTGAAAAATGAGCGTTTCAGAGCGAGAGCAGCCTGTTTTTGCACTAAGCTGCATTTCACTGAAAAAAGGTCTTTCAAACAGGTTTACTAGCCTGAACTGGTTGAATTTGGATCTTCTTCATGGCAAATGAGTTTTTACCTGGAATTTCATTCATTAAGGCTGAAAAGTGGGTTATGTCAAAAATGAGCGTTTCAGAGCGATAGGAGGCTGTTTTAGCACTGTACAGTCGCCTAAGGCTGAAAAGTGTCTTATGTGAAAAATGAGCGTTTCAGAGCGAGAGCAGCCTGTTTTTGCACTAAGCTGCATTTCACTGAAAAAAGGTCTTTCAACCAGGTTTACTAGCCTGAACTGCATGAATTTGGATCTTCTTCATGGCAAAGGAGTTTTTACCTGGAATTTCATTCATTAAAGGTGAAAAGTGGCTTATGTCAAAAATGAGCGTTTCAGAGCGATTGGAGGCTGTTTTAGCGCTGAAAAGTGGCTTATGTGAAAAATGAGCGTTTCAGAGCGAGAGCAGCCTGTTTTTGCACTAAGCTGCATTTAACTGAAAAAAGGTCTTTCAAACAGGTTTACTAGCCTGAACTGGTTGAATTTGGATCTTCTTCATGGCAAATGAGTTTTTACCTGGAATTTAATTCATTAAGGCTGAAAAGTGGGTTATGTCAAAAATGAGCGTTTCAGAGCGATAGGAGGCTGTTTTAGCACTGTACAGTCGCCTAAGTCTGAAAAGTGGCTTATGTCAAAAATGAGCGTTTCAGAGCGATTGGAGGCTGTTTTAGCGCTGAAAAGTGGCTTATGTGAAAAATGAGCGTTTCAGAGCGAGAGCAGCCTGTTTTTGCACTAAGCTGCATTTCACTGAAAAAAGGTCTTTCAAACAGGTTTACTAGCCTGAACTGGTTGAATTTGGATCTTCTTCATGGCAAATGAGTTTTTACCTGGAATTTAATTCATTAAGGCTGAAAAGTGGGTTATGTCAAAAATGAGCGTTTCAGAGCGATAGGAGGCTGTTTTAGCACTGTACAGTCGCCTAAGGCTGAAAAGTGGCTTATGTGAAAAATGAGCGTTTCAGAGCGAGAGCAGCCTGTTTTTGCACTAAGCTGCATTTCACTGAAAAAAGGTCTTTCAAACAGGTTTACTAGCCTGAACTTGTTGAATTTGGATCTTCTTCATGGCAAAGGAGTTTTTACCTGGAATTTCATTCATTAAAGGTGAAAAGTGGCTTATGTCAAAAATGAGCGTTTCAGAGCGATTGGAGGCTGTTTTAGCACTGTACAGTTGCCTAAGGCTGAAAAGTGGCTTATGTCAAAAATGAGCGTTTCAGAGCGATTGGAGGCTGTTTTAGCGCTGAAAAGTGGCTTATGTGAAAAATGAGCGTTTCAGAGCGAGAGCAGCCTGTTTTTGCACTAAGCTGCATTTCACTGAAAAAAGGTCTTTCAAACAGGTTTACTAGCCTGAACTGGTTGAATTTGGATCTTCTTCATGGCAAAGGAGTTTTTACCTGGAATTTCATTCATTAAAGGTGAAAAGTGGCTTATGTCAAAAATGAGCGTTTCAGAGCGATTGGAGGCTGTTTTAGCACTGTACAGTCGCCTAAGGCTGAAAAGTGGCTTATGTCAAAAATGAGCGTTTCAGAGCGAGAGCAGCCTGTTTTTGCACTAAGCTGCATTTCACTGAAAAAAGGTCTTTCAAACAGGTTTACTAGCCTGAACTTGTTGAATTTGGATCTTCTTCATGGCAAAGGAGTTTTTACCTGGAATTTAATTCATTAAGGCTGAAAAGGGGGTTATGTCAAAAATGAGCGTTTCAGAGCGATAGGAGGCTGTTTTAGCACTGTACAGTCGCCTAAGGCTGAAAAGTGTCTTATGTGAAAAATGAGCGTTTCAGAGCGAGAGCAGCCTGTTTTTGCACTAAGCTGCATTTCACTGAAAAAAGGTCTTTCAACCAGGTTTACTAGCCTGAACTGCATGAATTTGGATCTTCTTCATGGCAAAGGAGTTTTTAACTGGAATTTCATTCATTAAAGGTGAAAAGTGGCTTATGTCAAAAATGAGCGTTTCAGAGCGATTGGAGGCTGTTTTAGCGCTGAAAAGTGGCTTATGTGAAAAATGAGCGTTTCAGAGCGAGAGCAGCCTGTTTTTGCACTAAGCTGCATTTCACTGAAAAAAGGTCTTTCAAACAGGTTTACTAGCCTGAACTGGTTGAATTTGGATCTTCTTCATGGCAAATGAGTTTTTACCTGGAATTTAATTCATTAAGGCTGAAAAGTGGGTTATGTCAAAAATGAGCGTTTCAGAGCGATAGGAGGCTGTTTTAGCACTGTACAGTCGCCTAAGGCTGAAAAGTGGCTTATGTGAAAAATGAGCGTTTCAGAGCGAGAGCAGCCTGTTTTTGCACTAAGCTGCATTTCACTGAAAAAAGGTCTTTCAACCAGGTTTACTAGCCTGAACTGCATGAATTTGGATCTTCTTCATGGCAAAGGAGTTTTTACCTGGAATTTCATTCATTAAAGGTGAAAAGTGGCTTATGTGAAAAATGAGCGTTTCAGAGCGATTGGAGGCTGTTTTAGCGCTGAAAAGTGGCTTTTGTGAAAAATGAGCGTTTCAGTGCGAGAGCAGCCTGTTTTTGCACTAAGCTGCATTTCACTGAAAAAAGGTCTTTCAAACAGGTTTACTAGCCTGAACTGGTTGAATTTGGATCTTCTTCATGGCAAATGAGTTTTTACCTGGAATTTAATTCATTAAGGCTGAAAAGTGGGTTATGTCAAAAATGAGCGTTTCAGAGCGATAGGAGGCTGTTTTAGCACTGTACAGTCGCCTAAGGCTGAAAAGTGGCTTATGTGAAAAATGAGCGTTTCAGAGCGAGAGCAGCCTGTTTTTGCACTAAGCTGCATTTCACTGAAAAAAGGTCTTTCAACCAGGTTTACTAGCCTGAACTGCATGAATTTGGATCTTCTTCATGGCAAAGGAGTTTTTACCTGGAATTTCATTCATTAAAGGTGAAAAGTGGCTTATGTCAAAAATGAGCGTTTCAGAGCGATTGGAGGCTGTTTTAGCGCTGAAAAGTGGCTTATGTGAAAAATGAGCGTTTCAGAGCGAGAGCAGCCTGTTTTTGCACTAAGCTGCATTTAACTGAAAAAAGGTCTTTCAAACAGGTTTACTAGCCTGAACTGGTTGAATTTGGATCTTCTTCATGGCAAATGAGTTTTTACCTGGAATTTAATTCATTAAGGCTGAAAAGTGGGTTATGTCAAAAATGAGCGTTTCAGAGCGATAGGAGGCTGTTTTAGCACTGTACAGTCGCCTAAGTCTGAAAAGTGGCTTATGTCAAAAATGAGCGTTTCAGAGCGATTGGAGGCTGTTTTAGCGCTGAAAAGTGGCTTATGTGAAAAATGAGCGTTTCAGAGCGAGAGCAGCCTGTTTTTGCACTAAGCTGCATTTCACTGAAAAAAGGTCTTTCAAACAGGTTTACTAGCCTGAACTTGTTGAATTTGGATCTTCTTCATGGCAAAGGAGTTTTTACCTGGAATTTCATTCATTAAAGGTGAAAAGTGGCTTATGTCAAAAATGAGCGTTTCAGAGCGATTGGAGGCTGTTTTAGCACTGTACAGTTGCCTAAGGCTGAAAAGTGGCTTATGTCAAAAATGAGCGTTTCAGAGCGATTGGAGGCTGTTTTAGCGCTGAAAAGTGGCTTATGTGAAAAATGAGCGTTTCAGAGCGGGAGCAGCCTGTTTTTGCACTAAGCTGCATTTCACTGAAAAAAGGTCTTTCAAACAGGTTTACTAGCCTGAACTGGTTGAATTTGGATCTTCTTCATGGCAAAGGAGTTTTTACCTGGAATTTCATTCATTAAAGGTGAAAAGTGGCTTATGTCAAAAATGAGCGTTTCAGAGCGATTGGAGGCTGTTTTAGCACTGTACAGTCGCCTAAGGCTGAAAAGTGGCTTATGTGAAAAATGAGCGTTTCAGAGCGATTGGAGGCTGTTTTAGCGCTGAAAAGTGGCTTATGTGAAAAATGAGCGTTTCAGAGCGAGAGCAGCCTGTTTTTGCACTAAGCTGCATTTCACTGAAAAAAGGTCTTTCAAACAGGTTTACTAGCCTGAACTGGTTGAATTTGGATCTTCTTCATGGCAAAGGAGTTTTTACCTGGAATTTAATTCATTAAGGCTGAAAAGTGGGTTATGTCAAAAATGAGCGTTTCAGAGCGATAGGAGGCTGTTTTAGCACTGTACAGTCGCCTAAGGCTGAAAAGTGGCTTATGTGAAAAATGAGCGTTTCAGAGCGAGAGCAGCCTGTTTTTGCACTAAGCTGCATTTCACTGAAAAAAGGTCTTTCAAACAGGTTTACTAGCCTGAACTTGTTGAATTTGGATCTTCTTCATGGCAAAGGAGTTTTTACCTGGAATTTAATTCATTAAGGCTGAAAAGTGGGTTATGTCAAAAATGAGCGTTTCAGAGCGAGAGCAGCCTGTTTTTGCACTAAGCTGCATTTCACTGAAAAAAGGTCTTTCAAACAGGTTTACTAGCCTGAACTGGTTGAATTTGGATCTTCTTCATGGCAAATGAGTTTTTACCTGGAATTTAATTCATTAAGGCTGAAAAGTGGGTTATGTCAAAAATGAGCGTTTCAGAGCGATAGGAGGCTGTTTTAGCACTGTACAGTCGCCTAAGGCTGAAAAGTGGCTTATGTGAAAAATGAGCGTTTCAGAGCGAGAGCAGCCTGTTTTTGCACTAAGCTGCATTTCACTGAAAAAAGGTCTTTCAAACAGGTTTACTAGCCTGAACTTGTTGAATTTGGATCTTCTTCATGGCAAAGGAGTTTTTACCTGGAATTTCATTCATTAAGGCTGAAAAGTGGGTTATGTCAAAAATGAGCGTTTCAGAGCGATAGGAGGCTGTTTTAGCACTGTACAGTCGCCTAAGGCTGAAAAGTGGCTTATGTGAAAAATGAGCGTTTCAGAGCGAGAGCAGCCTGTTTTTGCACTAAGCTGCATTTCACTGAAAAAAGGTCTTTCAAACAGGTTTACTAGCCTGAACTGGTTGAATTTGGATCTTCTTCATGGCAAATGAGTTTTTACCTGGAATTTCATTCATTAAGGCTGAAAAGTGGGTTATGTCAAAAATGAGCGTTTCAGAGCGATAGGAGGCTGTTTTAGCACTGTACAGTCGCCTAAGGCTGAAAAGTGTCTTATGTGAAAAATGAGCGTTTCAGAGCGAGAGCAGCCTGTTTTTGCACTAAGCTGCATTTCACTGAAAAAAGGTCTTTCAACCAGGTTTACTAGCCTGAACTGCATGAATTTGGATCTTCTTCATGGCAAAGGAGTTTTTACCTGGAATTTCATTCATTAAAGGTGAAAAGTGGCTTATGTCAAAAATGAGCGTTTCAGAGCGATTGGAGGCTGTTTTAGCGCTGAAAAGTGGCTTATGTGAAAAATGAGCGTTTCAGAGCGAGAGCAGCCTGTTTTTGCACTAAGCTGCATTTCACTGAAAAAAGGTCTTTCAAACAGGTTTACTAGCCTGAACTGGTTGAATTTGGATCTTCTTCATGGCAAATGAGTTTTTACCTGGAATTTAATTCATTAAGGCTGAAAAGTGGGTTATGTCAAAAATGAGCGTTTCAGAGCGATAGGAGGCTGTTTTAGCACTGTACAGTCGCCTAAGGCTGAAAAGTGGCTTATGTGAAAAATGAGCGTTTCAGAGCGAGAGCAGCCTGTTTTTGCACTAAGCTGCATTTCACTGAAAAAAGGTCTTTCAAACAGGTTTACTAGCCTGAACTTGTTGAATTTGGATCTTCTTCATGGCAAAGGAGTTTTTACCTGGAATTTCATTCATGAAAGGTGAAAAGTGGCTTATGTCAAAAATGAGCGTTTCAGAGCGATTGGAGGCTGTTTTAGCACTGTACAGTTGCCTAAGGCTGAAAAGTGGCTTATGTCAAAAATGAGCGTTTCAGAGCGATTGGAGGCTGTTTTAGCGCTGAAAAGTGGCTTATGTGAAAAATGAGCGTTTCAGAGCGAGAGCAGCCTGTTTTTGCACTAAGCTGCATTTCACTGAAAAAAGGTCTTTCAAACAGGTTTACTAGCCTGAACTGGTTGAATTTGGATCTTCTTCATGGCAAAGGAGTTTTTACCTGGAATTTCATTCATTAAAGGTGAAAAGTGGCTTATGTCAAAAATGAGCGTTTCAGAGCGATTGGAGGCTGTTTTAGCACTGTACAGTCGCCTAAGGCTGAAAAGTGGCTTATGTCAAAAATGAGCGTTTCAGAGCGAGAGCAGCCTGTTTTTGCACTAAGCTGCATTTCACTGAAAAAAGGTCTTTCAAACAGGTTTACTAGCCTGAACTTGTTGAATTTGGATCTTCTTCATGGCAAAGGAGTTTTTACCTGGAATTTAATTCATTAAGGCTGAAAAGTGGGTTATGTCAAAAATGAGCGTTTCAGAGCGATAGGAGGCTGTTTTAGCACTGTACAGTCGCCTAAGGCTGAAAAGTGTCTTATGTGAAAAATGAGCGTTTCAGAGCGAGAGCAGCCTGTTTTTGCACTAAGCTGCATTTCACTGAAAAAAGGTCTTTCAACCAGGTTTACTAGCCTGAACTGCATGAATTTGGATCTTCTTCATGGCAAAGGAGTTTTTAACTGGAATTTCATTCATTAAAGGTGAAAAGTGGCTTATGTCAAAAATGAGCGTTTCAGAGCGATTGGAGGCTGTTTTAGCGCTGAAAAGTGGCTTATGTGAAAAATGAGCGTTTCAGAGCGAGAGCAGCCTGTTTTTGCACTAAGCTGCATTTCACTGAAAAAAGGTCTTTCAAACAGGTTTACTAGCCTGAACTGGTTGAATTTGGATCTTCTTCATGGCAAATGAGTTTTTACCTGGAATTTAATTCATTAAGGCTGAAAAGTGGGTTATGTCAAAAATGAGCGTTTCAGAGCGATAGGAGGCTGTTTTAGCACTGTACAGTCGCCTAAGGCTGAAAAGTGGCTTATGTGAAAAATGAGCGTTTCAGAGCGAGAGCAGCCTGTTTTTGCACTAAGCTGCATTTCACTGAAAAAAGGTCTTTCAACCAGGTTTACTAGCCTGAACTGCATGAATTTGGATCTTCTTCATGGCAAAGGAGTTTTTACCTGGAATTTCATTCATTAAAGGTGAAAAGTGGCTTATGTGAAAAATGAGCGTTTCAGAGCGATTGGAGGCTGTTTTAGCGCTGAAAAGTGGCTTTTGTGAAAAATGAGCGTTTCAGTGCGAGAGCAGCCTGTTTTTGCACTAAGCTGCATTTCACTGAAAAAAGGTCTTTCAAACAGGTTTACTAGCCTGAACTGGTTGAATTTGGATCTTCTTCATGGCAAATGAGTTTTTACCTGGAATTTAATTCATTAAGGCTGAAAAGTGGGTTATGTCAAAAATGAGCGTTTCAGAGCGATAGGAGGCTGTTTTAGCACTGTACAGTCGCCTAAGGCTGAAAAGTGGCTTATGTGAAAAATGAGCGTTTCAGAGCGATTGGAGGCTGTTTTAGCGCTGAAAAGTGGCTTATGTGAAAAATGAGCGTTTCAGAGCGAGAGCAGCCTGTTTTTGCACTAAGCTGCATTTCACTGAAAAAAGGTCTTTCAAACAGGTTTACTAGCCTGAACTGGTTGAATTTGGATCTTCTTCATGGCAAAGGAGTTTTTACCTGGAATTTAATTCATTAAGGCTGAAAAGTGGGTTATGTCAAAAATGAGCGTTTCAGAGCGATAGGAGGCTGTTTTAGCACTGTACAGTCGCCTAAGGCTGAAAAGTGGCTTATGTGAAAAATGAGCGTTTCAGAGCGAGAGCAGCCTGTTTTTGCACTAAGCTGCATTTCACTGAAAAAAGGTCTTTCAAACAGGTTTACTAGCCTGAACTTGTTGAATTTGGATCTTCTTCATGGCAAAGGAGTTTTTACCTGGAATTTAATTCATTAAGGCTGAAAAGTGGGTTATGTCAAAAATGAGCGTTTCAGAGCGAGAGCAGCCTGTTTTTGCACTAAGCTGCATTTCACTGAAAAAAGGTCTTTCAAACAGGTTTACTAGCCTGAACTGGTTGAATTTGGATCTTCTTCATGGCAAATGAGTTTTTACCTGGAATTTAATTCATTAAGGCTGAAAAGTGGGTTATGTCAAAAATGAGCGTTTCAGAGCGATAGGAGGCTGTTTTAGCACTGTACAGTCGCCTAAGGCTGAAAAGTGGCTTATGTGAAAAATGAGCGTTTCAGAGCGAGAGCAGCCTGTTTTTGCACTAAGCTGCATTTCACTGAAAAAAGGTCTTTCAAACAGGTTTACTAGCCTGAACTTGTTGAATTTGGATCTTCTTCATGGCAAAGGAGTTTTTACCTGGAATTTCATTCATTAAGGCTGAAAAGTGGGTTATGTCAAAAATGAGCGTTTCAGAGCGATAGGAGGCTGTTTTAGCACTGTACAGTCGCCTAAGGCTGAAAAGTGGCTTATGTGAAAAATGAGCGTTTCAGAGCGAGAGCAGCCTGTTTTTGCACTAAGCTGCATTTCACTGAAAAAAGGTCTTTCAAACAGGTTTACTAGCCTGAACTGGTTGAATTTGGATCTTCTTCATGGCAAATGAGTTTTTACCTGGAATTTCATTCATTAAGGCTGAAAAGTGGGTTATGTCAAAAATGAGCGTTTCAGAGCGATAGGAGGCTGTTTTAGCACTGTACAGTCGCCTAAGGCTGAAAAGTGTCTTATGTGAAAAATGAGCGTTTCAGAGCGAGAGCAGCCTGTTTTTGCACTAAGCTGCATTTCACTGAAAAAAGGTCTTTCAACCAGGTTTACTAGCCTGAACTGCATGAATTTGGATCTTCTTCATGGCAAAGGAGTTTTTACCTGGAATTTCATTCATTAAAGGTGAAAAGTGGCTTATGTCAAAAATGAGCGTTTCAGAGCGATTGGAGGCTGTTTTAGCGCTGAAAAGTGGCTTATGTGAAAAATGAGCGTTTCAGAGCGAGAGCAGCCTGTTTTTGCACTAAGCTGCATTTAACTGAAAAAAGGTCTTTCAAACAGGTTTACTAGCCTGAACTGGTTGAATTTGGATCTTCTTCATGGCAAATGAGTTTTTACCTGGAATTTAATTCATTAAGGCTGAAAAGTGGGTTATGTCAAAAATGAGCGTTTCAGAGCGATAGGAGGCTGTTTTAGCACTGTACAGTCGCCTAAGTCTGAAAAGTGGCTTATGTCAAAAATGAGCGTTTCAGAGCGATTGGAGGCTGTTTTAGCGCTGAAAAGTGGCTTATGTGAAAAATGAGCGTTTCAGAGCGAGAGCAGCCTGTTTTTGCACTAAGCTGCATTTCACTGAAAAAAGGTCTTTCAAACAGGTTTACTAGCCTGAACTGGTTGAATTTGGATCTTCTTCATGGCAAATGAGTTTTTACCTGGAATTTAATTCATTAAGGCTGAAAAGTGGGTTATGTCAAAAATGAGCGTTTCAGAGCGATAGGAGGCTGTTTTAGCACTGTACAGTCGCCTAAGGCTGAAAAGTGGCTTATGTGAAAAATGAGCGTTTCAGAGCGAGAGCAGCCTGTTTTTGCACTAAGCTGCATTTCACTGAAAAAAGGTCTTTCAAACAGGTTTACTAGCCTGAACTTGTTGAATTTGGATCTTCTTCATGGCAAAGGAGTTTTTACCTGGAATTTCATTCATTAAAGGTGAAAAGTGGCTTATGTCAAAAATGAGCGTTTCAGAGCGATTGGAGGCTGTTTTAGCACTGTACAGTTGCCTAAGGCTGAAAAGTGGCTTATGTCAAAAATGAGCGTTTCAGAGCGATTGGAGGCTGTTTTAGCGCTGAAAAGTGGCTTATGTGAAAAATGAGCGTTTCAGAGCGAGAGCAGCCTGTTTTTGCACTAAGCTGCATTTCACTGAAAAAAGGTCTTTCAAACAGGTTTACTAGCCTGAACTGGTTGAATTTGGATCTTCTTCATGGCAAAGGAGTTTTTACCTGGAATTTCATTCATTAAAGGTGAAAAGTGGCTTATGTCAAAAATGAGCGTTTCAGAGCGATTGGAGGCTGTTTTAGCACTGTACAGTCGCCTAAGGCTGAAAAGTGGCTTATGTCAAAAATGAGCGTTTCAGAGCGAGAGCAGCCTGTTTTTGCACTAAGCTGCATTTCACTGAAAAAAGGTCTTTCAAACAGGTTTACTAGCCTGAACTTGTTGAATTTGGATCTTCTTCATGGCAAAGGAGTTTTTACCTGGAATTTAATTCATTAAGGCTGAAAAGGGGGTTATGTCAAAAATGAGCGTTTCAGAGCGATAGGAGGCTGTTTTAGCACTGTACAGTCGCCTAAGGCTGAAAAGTGTCTTATGTGAAAAATGAGCGTTTCAGAGCGAGAGCAGCCTGTTTTTGCACTAAGCTGCATTTCACTGAAAAAAGGTCTTTCAACCAGGTTTACTAGCCTGAACTGCATGAATTTGGATCTTCTTCATGGCAAAGGAGTTTTTAACTGGAATTTCATTCATTAAAGGTGAAAAGTGGCTTATGTCAAAAATGAGCGTTTCAGAGCGATTGGAGGCTGTTTTAGCGCTGAAAAGTGGCTTATGTGAAAAATGAGCGTTTCAGAGCGAGAGCAGCCTGTTTTTGCACTAAGCTGCATTTCACTGAAAAAAGGTCTTTCAAACAGGTTTACTAGCCTGAACTGGTTGAATTTGGATCTTCTTCATGGCAAATGAGTTTTTACCTGGAATTTAATTCATTAAGGCTGAAAAGTGGGTTATGTCAAAAATGAGCGTTTCAGAGCGATAGGAGGCTGTTTTAGCACTGTACAGTCGCCTAAGGCTGAAAAGTGGCTTATGTGAAAAATGAGCGTTTCAGAGCGAGAGCAGCCTGTTTTTGCACTAAGCTGCATTTCACTGAAAAAAGGTCTTTCAACCAGGTTTACTAGCCTGAACTGCATGAATTTGGATCTTCTTCATGGCAAAGGAGTTTTTACCTGGAATTTCATTCATTAAAGGTGAAAAGTGGCTTATGTGAAAAATGAGCGTTTCAGAGCGATTGGAGGCTGTTTTAGCGCTGAAAAGTGGCTTTTGTGAAAAATGAGCGTTTCAGTGCGAGAGCAGCCTGTTTTTGCACTAAGCTGCATTTCACTGAAAAAAGGTCTTTCAAACAGGTTTACTAGCCTGAACTGGTTGAATTTGGATCTTCTTCATGGCAAATGAGTTTTTACCTGGAATTTAATTCATTAAGGCTGAAAAGTGGGTTATGTCAAAAATGAGCGTTTCAGAGCGATAGGAGGCTGTTTTAGCACTGTACAGTCGCCTAAGGCTGAAAAGTGGCTTATGTGAAAAATGAGCGTTTCAGAGCGAGAGCAGCCTGTTTTTGCACTAAGCTGCATTTCACTGAAAAAAGGTCTTTCAACCAGGTTTACTAGCCTGAACTGCATGAATTTGGATCTTCTTCATGGCAAAGGAGTTTTTACCTGGAATTTCATTCATTAAAGGTGAAAAGTGGCTTATGTCAAAAATGAGCGTTTCAGAGCGATTGGAGGCTGTTTTAGCGCTGAAAAGTGGCTTATGTGAAAAATGAGCGTTTCAGAGCGAGAGCAGCCTGTTTTTGCACTAAGCTGCATTTAACTGAAAAAAGGTCTTTCAAACAGGTTTACTAGCCTGAACTGGTTGAATTTGGATCTTCTTCATGGCAAATGAGTTTTTACCTGGAATTTAATTCATTAAGGCTGAAAAGTGGGTTATGTCAAAAATGAGCGTTTCAGAGCGATAGGAGGCTGTTTTAGCACTGTACAGTCGCCTAAGTCTGAAAAGTGGCTTATGTCAAAAATGAGCGTTTCAGAGCGATTGGAGGCTGTTTTAGCGCTGAAAAGTGGCTTATGTGAAAAATGAGCGTTTCAGAGCGAGAGCAGCCTGTTTTTGCACTAAGCTGCATTTCACTGAAAAAAGGTCTTTCAAACAGGTTTACTAGCCTGAACTTGTTGAATTTGGATCTTCTTCATGGCAAAGGAGTTTTTACCTGGAATTTCATTCATTAAAGGTGAAAAGTGGCTTATGTCAAAAATGAGCGTTTCAGAGCGATTGGAGGCTGTTTTAGCACTGTACAGTTGCCTAAGGCTGAAAAGTGGCTTATGTCAAAAATGAGCGTTTCAGAGCGATTGGAGGCTGTTTTAGCGCTGAAAAGTGGCTTATGTGAAAAATGAGCGTTTCAGAGCGGGAGCAGCCTGTTTTTGCACTAAGCTGCATTTCACTGAAAAAAGGTCTTTCAAACAGGTTTACTAGCCTGAACTGGTTGAATTTGGATCTTCTTCATGGCAAAGGAGTTTTTACCTGGAATTTCATTCATTAAAGGTGAAAAGTGGCTTATGTCAAAAATGAGCGTTTCAGAGCGATTGGAGGCTGTTTTAGCACTGTACAGTCGCCTAAGGCTGAAAAGTGGCTTATGTGAAAAATGAGCGTTTCAGAGCGATTGGAGGCTGTTTTAGCGCTGAAAAGTGGCTTATGTGAAAAATGAGCGTTTCAGAGCGAGAGCAGCCTGTTTTTGCACTAAGCTGCATTTCACTGAAAAAAGGTCTTTCAAACAGGTTTACTAGCCTGAACTGGTTGAATTTGGATCTTCTTCATGGCAAAGGAGTTTTTACCTGGAATTTAATTCATTAAGGCTGAAAAGTGGGTTATGTCAAAAATGAGCGTTTCAGAGCGATAGGAGGCTGTTTTAGCACTGTACAGTCGCCTAAGGCTGAAAAGTGGCTTATGTGAAAAATGAGCGTTTCAGAGCGAGAGCAGCCTGTTTTTGCACTAAGCTGCATTTCACTGAAAAAAGGTCTTTCAAACAGGTTTACTAGCCTGAACTTGTTGAATTTGGATCTTCTTCATGGCAAAGGAGTTTTTACCTGGAATTTAATTCATTAAGGCTGAAAAGTGGGTTATGTCAAAAATGAGCGTTTCAGAGCGAGAGCAGCCTGTTTTTGCACTAAGCTGCATTTCACTGAAAAAAGGTCTTTCAAACAGGTTTACTAGCCTGAACTGGTTGAATTTGGATCTTCTTCATGGCAAATGAGTTTTTACCTGGAATTTAATTCATTAAGGCTGAAAAGTGGGTTATGTCAAAAATGAGCGTTTCAGAGCGATAGGAGGCTGTTTTAGCACTGTACAGTCGCCTAAGGCTGAAAAGTGGCTTATGTGAAAAATGAGCGTTTCAGAGCGAGAGCAGCCTGTTTTTGCACTAAGCTGCATTTCACTGAAAAAAGGTCTTTCAAACAGGTTTACTAGCCTGAACTTGTTGAATTTGGATCTTCTTCATGGCAAAGGAGTTTTTACCTGGAATTTCATTCATTAAGGCTGAAAAGTGGGTTATGTCAAAAATGAGCGTTTCAGAGCGATAGGAGGCTGTTTTAGCACTGTACAGTCGCCTAAGGCTGAAAAGTGGCTTATGTGAAAAATGAGCGTTTCAGAGCGAGAGCAGCCTGTTTTTGCACTAAGCTGCATTTCACTGAAAAAAGGTCTTTCAAACAGGTTTACTAGCCTGAACTGGTTGAATTTGGATCTTCTTCATGGCAAATGAGTTTTTACCTGGAATTTCATTCATTAAGGCTGAAAAGTGGGTTATGTCAAAAATGAGCGTTTCAGAGCGATAGGAGGCTGTTTTAGCACTGTACAGTCGCCTAAGGCTGAAAAGTGTCTTATGTGAAAAATGAGCGTTTCAGAGCGAGAGCAGCCTGTTTTTGCACTAAGCTGCATTTCACTGAAAAAAGGTCTTTCAACCAGGTTTACTAGCCTGAACTGCATGAATTTGGATCTTCTTCATGGCAAAGGAGTTTTTACCTGGAATTTCATTCATTAAAGGTGAAAAGTGGCTTATGTCAAAAATGAGCGTTTCAGAGCGATTGGAGGCTGTTTTAGCGCTGAAAAGTGGCTTATGTGAAAAATGAGCGTTTCAGAGCGAGAGCAGCCTGTTTTTGCACTAAGCTGCATTTCACTGAAAAAAGGTCTTTCAAACAGGTTTACTAGCCTGAACTGGTTGAATTTGGATCTTCTTCATGGCAAATGAGTTTTTACCTGGAATTTAATTCATTAAGGCTGAAAAGTGGGTTATGTCAAAAATGAGCGTTTCAGAGCGATAGGAGGCTGTTTTAGCACTGTACAGTCGCCTAAGGCTGAAAAGTGGCTTATGTGAAAAATGAGCGTTTCAGAGCGAGAGCAGCCTGTTTTTGCACTAAGCTGCATTTCACTGAAAAAAGGTCTTTCAAACAGGTTTACTAGCCTGAACTTGTTGAATTTGGATCTTCTTCATGGCAAAGGAGTTTTTACCTGGAATTTCATTCATGAAAGGTGAAAAGTGGCTTATGTCAAAAATGAGCGTTTCAGAGCGATTGGAGGCTGTTTTAGCACTGTACAGTTGCCTAAGGCTGAAAAGTGGCTTATGTCAAAAATGAGCGTTTCAGAGCGATTGGAGGCTGTTTTAGCGCTGAAAAGTGGCTTATGTGAAAAATGAGCGTTTCAGAGCGAGAGCAGCCTGTTTTTGCACTAAGCTGCATTTCACTGAAAAAAGGTCTTTCAAACAGGTTTACTAGCCTGAACTGGTTGAATTTGGATCTTCTTCATGGCAAAGGAGTTTTTACCTGGAATTTCATTCATTAAAGGTGAAAAGTGGCTTATGTCAAAAATGAGCGTTTCAGAGCGATTGGAGGCTGTTTTAGCACTGTACAGTCGCCTAAGGCTGAAAAGTGGCTTATGTCAAAAATGAGCGTTTCAGAGCGAGAGCAGCCTGTTTTTGCACTAAGCTGCATTTCACTGAAAAAAGGTCTTTCAAACAGGTTTACTAGCCTGAACTTGTTGAATTTGGATCTTCTTCATGGCAAAGGAGTTTTTACCTGGAATTTAATTCATTAAGGCTGAAAAGTGGGTTATGTCAAAAATGAGCGTTTCAGAGCGATAGGAGGCTGTTTTAGCACTGTACAGTCGCCTAAGGCTGAAAAGTGTCTTATGTGAAAAATGAGCGTTTCAGAGCGAGAGCAGCCTGTTTTTGCACTAAGCTGCATTTCACTGAAAAAAGGTCTTTCAACCAGGTTTACTAGCCTGAACTGCATGAATTTGGATCTTCTTCATGGCAAAGGAGTTTTTAACTGGAATTTCATTCATTAAAGGTGAAAAGTGGCTTATGTCAAAAATGAGCGTTTCAGAGCGATTGGAGGCTGTTTTAGCGCTGAAAAGTGGCTTATGTGAAAAATGAGCGTTTCAGAGCGAGAGCAGCCTGTTTTTGCACTAAGCTGCATTTCACTGAAAAAAGGTCTTTCAAACAGGTTTACTAGCCTGAACTGGTTGAATTTGGATCTTCTTCATGGCAAATGAGTTTTTACCTGGAATTTAATTCATTAAGGCTGAAAAGTGGGTTATGTCAAAAATGAGCGTTTCAGAGCGATAGGAGGCTGTTTTAGCACTGTACAGTCGCCTAAGGCTGAAAAGTGGCTTATGTGAAAAATGAGCGTTTCAGAGCGAGAGCAGCCTGTTTTTGCACTAAGCTGCATTTCACTGAAAAAAGGTCTTTCAACCAGGTTTACTAGCCTGAACTGCATGAATTTGGATCTTCTTCATGGCAAAGGAGTTTTTACCTGGAATTTCATTCATTAAAGGTGAAAAGTGGCTTATGTGAAAAATGAGCGTTTCAGAGCGATTGGAGGCTGTTTTAGCGCTGAAAAGTGGCTTTTGTGAAAAATGAGCGTTTCAGTGCGAGAGCAGCCTGTTTTTGCACTAAGCTGCATTTCACTGAAAAAAGGTCTTTCAAACAGGTTTACTAGCCTGAACTGGTTGAATTTGGATCTTCTTCATGGCAAATGAGTTTTTACCTGGAATTTAATTCATTAAGGCTGAAAAGTGGGTTATGTCAAAAATGAGCGTTTCAGAGCGATAGGAGGCTGTTTTAGCACTGTACAGTCGCCTAAGGCTGAAAAGTGGCTTATGTGAAAAATGAGCGTTTCAGAGCGAGAGCAGCCTGTTTTTGCACTAAGCTGCATTTCACTGAAAAAAGGTCTTTCAACCAGGTTTACTAGCCTGAACTGCATGAATTTGGATCTTCTTCATGGCAAAGGAGTTTTTACCTGGAATTTCATTCATTAAAGGTGAAAAGTGGCTTATGTCAAAAATGAGCGTTTCAGAGCGATTGGAGGCTGTTTTAGCGCTGAAAAGTGGCTTATGTGAAAAATGAGCGTTTCAGAGCGAGAGCAGCCTGTTTTTGCACTAAGCTGCATTTAACTGAAAAAAGGTCTTTCAAACAGGTTTACTAGCCTGAACTGGTTGAATTTGGATCTTCTTCATGGCAAATGAGTTTTTACCTGGAATTTAATTCATTAAGGCTGAAAAGTGGGTTATGTCAAAAATGAGCGTTTCAGAGCGATAGGAGGCTGTTTTAGCACTGTACAGTCGCCTAAGTCTGAAAAGTGGCTTATGTCAAAAATGAGCGTTTCAGAGCGATTGGAGGCTGTTTTAGCGCTGAAAAGTGGCTTATGTGAAAAATGAGCGTTTCAGAGCGAGAGCAGCCTGTTTTTGCACTAAGCTGCATTTCACTGAAAAAAGGTCTTTCAAACAGGTTTACTAGCCTGAACTGGTTGAATTTGGATCTTCTTCATGGCAAATGAGTTTTTACCTGGAATTTAATTCATTAAGGCTGAAAAGTGGGTTATGTCAAAAATGAGCGTTTCAGAGCGATAGGAGGCTGTTTTAGCACTGTACAGTCGCCTAAGGCTGAAAAGTGGCTTATGTGAAAAATGAGCGTTTCAGAGCGAGAGCAGCCTGTTTTTGCACTAAGCTGCATTTCACTGAAAAAAGGTCTTTCAACCAGGTTTACTAGCCTGAACTGCATGAATTTGGATCTTCTTCATGGCAAAGGAGTTTTTACCTGGAATTTCATTCATTAAAGGTGAAAAGTGGCTTATGTGAAAAATGAGCGTTTCAGAGCGATTGGAGGCTGTTTTAGCGCTGAAAAGTGGCTTTTGTGAAAAATGAGCGTTTCAGTGCGAGAGCAGCCTGTTTTTGCACTAAGCTGCATTTCACTGAAAAAAGGTCTTTCAAACAGGTTTACTAGCCTGAACTGGTTGAATTTGGATCTTCTTCATGGCAAATGAGTTTTTACCTGGAATTTAATTCATTAAGGCTGAAAAGTGGGTTATGTCAAAAATGAGCGTTTCAGAGCGATAGGAGGCTGTTTTAGCACTGTACAGTCGCCTAAGGCTGAAAAGTGTCTTATGTGAAAAATGAGCGTTTCAGAGCGAGAGCAGCCTGTTTTTGCACTAAGCTGCATTTCACTGAAAAAAGGTCTTTCAACCAGGTTTACTAGCCTGAACTGCATGAATTTGGATCTTCTTCATGGCAAAGGAGTTTTTACCTGGAATTTCATTCATTAAAGGTGAAAAGTGGCTTATGTCAAAAATGAGCGTTTCAGAGCGATTGGAGGCTGTTTTAGCGCTGAAAAGTGGCTTATGTGAAAAATGAGCGTTTCAGAGCGAGAGCAGCCTGTTTTTGCACTAAGCTGCATTTAACTGAAAAAAGGTCTTTCAAACAGGTTTACTAGCCTGAACTGGTTGAATTTGGATCTTCTTCATGGCAAATGAGTTTTTACCTGGAATTTAATTCATTAAGGCTGAAAAGTGGGTTATGTCAAAAATGAGCGTTTCAGAGCGATAGGAGGCTGTTTTAGCACTGTACAGTCGCCTAAGTCTGAAAAGTGGCTTATGTCAAAAATGAGCGTTTCAGAGCGATTGGAGGCTGTTTTAGCGCTGAAAAGTGGCTTATGTGAAAAATGAGCGTTTCAGAGCGAGAGCAGCCTGTTTTTGCACTAAGCTGCATTTCACTGAAAAAAGGTCTTTCAAACAGGTTTACTAGCCTGAACTGGTTGAATTTGGATCTTCTTCATGGCAAATGAGTTTTTACCTGGAATTTAATTCATTAAGGCTGAAAAGTGGGTTATGTCAAAAATGAGCGTTTCAGAGCGATAGGAGGCTGTTTTAGCACTGTACAGTCGCCTAAGGCTGAAAAGTGGCTTATGTGAAAAATGAGCGTTTCAGAGCGAGAGCAGCCTGTTTTTGCACTAAGCTGCATTTCACTGAAAAAAGGTCTTTCAAACAGGTTTACTAGCCTGAACTTGTTGAATTTGGATCTTCTTCATGGCAAAGGAGTTTTTACCTGGAATTTCATTCATTAAAGGTGAAAAGTGGCTTATGTCAAAAATGAGCGTTTCAGAGCGATTGGAGGCTGTTTTAGCACTGTACAGTTGCCTAAGGCTGAAAAGTGGCTTATGTCAAAAATGAGCGTTTCAGAGCGATTGGAGGCTGTTTTAGCGCTGAAAAGTGGCTTATGTGAAAAATGAGCGTTTCAGAGCGAGAGCAGCCTGTTTTTGCACTAAGCTGCATTTCACTGAAAAAAGGTCTTTCAAACAGGTTTACTAGCCTGAACTGGTTGAATTTGGATCTTCTTCATGGCAAAGGAGTTTTTACCTGGAATTTCATTCATTAAAGGTGAAAAGTGGCTTATGTCAAAAATGAGCGTTTCAGAGCGATTGGAGGCTGTTTTAGCACTGTACAGTCGCCTAAGGCTGAAAAGTGGCTTATGTCAAAAATGAGCGTTTCAGAGCGAGAGCAGCCTGTTTTTGCACTAAGCTGCATTTCACTGAAAAAAGGTCTTTCAAACAGGTTTACTAGCCTGAACTTGTTGAATTTGGATCTTCTTCATGGCAAAGGAGTTTTTACCTGGAATTTAATTCATTAAGGCTGAAAAGTGGGTTATGTCAAAAATGAGCGTTTCAGAGCGATAGGAGGCTGTTTTAGCACTGTACAGTCGCCTAAGGCTGAAAAGTGTCTTATGTGAAAAATGAGCGTTTCAGAGCGAGAGCAGCCTGTTTTTGCACTAAGCTGCATTTCACTGAAAAAAGGTCTTTCAACCAGGTTTACTAGCCTGAACTGCATGAATTTGGATCTTCTTCATGGCAAAGGAGTTTTTAACTGGAATTTCATTCATTAAAGGTGAAAAGTGGCTTATGTCAAAAATGAGCGTTTCAGAGCGATTGGAGGCTGTTTTAGCGCTGAAAAGTGGCTTATGTGAAAAATGAGCGTTTCAGAGCGAGAGCAGCCTGTTTTTGCACTAAGCTGCATTTCACTGAAAAAAGGTCTTTCAAACAGGTTTACTAGCCTGAACTGGTTGAATTTGGATCTTCTTCATGGCAAATGAGTTTTTACCTGGAATTTAATTCATTAAGGCTGAAAAGTGGGTTATGTCAAAAATGAGCGTTTCAGAGCGATAGGAGGCTGTTTTAGCACTGTACAGTCGCCTAAGGCTGAAAAGTGGCTTATGTGAAAAATGAGCGTTTCAGAGCGAGAGCAGCCTGTTTTTGCACTAAGCTGCATTTCACTGAAAAAAGGTCTTTCAACCAGGTTTACTAGCCTGAACTGCATGAATTTGGATCTTCTTCATGGCAAAGGAGTTTTTACCTGGAATTTCATTCATTAAAGGTGAAAAGTGGCTTATGTGAAAAATGAGCGTTTCAGAGCGATTGGAGGCTGTTTTAGCGCTGAAAAGTGGCTTTTGTGAAAAATGAGCGTTTCAGTGCGAGAGCAGCCTGTTTTTGCACTAAGCTGCATTTCACTGAAAAAAGGTCTTTCAAACAGGTTTACTAGCCTGAACTGGTTGAATTTGGATCTTCTTCATGGCAAATGAGTTTTTACCTGGAATTTAATTCATTAAGGCTGAAAAGTGGGTTATGTCAAAAATGAGCGTTTCAGAGCGATAGGAGGCTGTTTTAGCACTGTACAGTCGCCTAAGGCTGAAAAGTGGCTTATGTGAAAAATGAGCGTTTCAGAGCGAGAGCAGCCTGTTTTTGCACTAAGCTGCATTTCACTGAAAAAAGGTCTTTCAACCAGGTTTACTAGCCTGAACTGCATGAATTTGGATCTTCTTCATGGCAAAGGAGTTTTTACCTGGAATTTCATTCATTAAAGGTGAAAAGTGGCTTATGTCAAAAATGAGCGTTTCAGAGCGATTGGAGGCTGTTTTAGCGCTGAAAAGTGGCTTATGTGAAAAATGAGCGTTTCAGAGCGAGAGCAGCCTGTTTTTGCACTAAGCTGCATTTCACTGAAAAAAGGTCTTTCAAACAGGTTTACTAGCCTGAACTGGTTGAATTTGGATCTTCTTCATGGCAAATGAGTTTTTACCTGGAATTTAATTCATTAAGGCTGAAAAGTGGGTTATGTCAAAAATGAGCGTTTCAGAGCGATAGGAGGCTGTTTTAGCACTGTACAGTCGCCTAAGGCTGAAAAGTGGCTTATGTGAAAAATGAGCGTTTCAGAGCGATTGGAGGCTGTTTTAGCGCTGAAAAGTGGCTTATGTGAAAAATGAGCGTTTCAGAGCGAGAGCAGCCTGTTTTTGCACTAAGCTGCATTTCACTGAAAAAAGGTCTTTCAAACAGGTTTACTAGCCTGAACTGGTTGAATTTGGATCTTCTTCATGGCAAAGGAGTTTTTACCTGGAATTTCATTCATTAAAGGTGAAAAGTGGCTTATGTCAAAAATGAGCGTTTCAGAGCGATAGGAGGCTGTTTTAGCACTGTACAGTCGCCTAAGGCTGAAAAGTGTCTTATGTGAAAAATGAGCGTTTCAGAGCGAGAGCAGCCTGTTTTTGCACTAAGCTGCATTTCACTGAAAAAAGGTCTTTCAACCAGGTTTACTAGCCTGAACTGCATGAATTTGGATCTTCTTCATGGCAAAGGAGTTTTTACCTGGAATTTCATTCATTAAAGGTGAAAAGTGGCTTATGTCAAAAATGAGCGTTTCAGAGCGATTGGAGGCTGTTTTAGCGCTGAAAAGTGGCTTATGTGAAAAATGAGCGTTTCAGAGCGAGAGCAGCCTGTTTTTGCACTAAGCTGCATTTCACTGAAAAAAGGTCTTTCAAACAGGTTTACTAGCCTGAACTGGTTGAATTTGGATCTTCTTCATGGCAAATGAGTTTTTACCTGGAATTTAATTCATTAAGGCTGAAAAGTGGGTTATGTCAAAAATGAGCGTTTCAGAGCGATAGGAGGCTGTTTTAGCACTGTACAGTCGCCTAAGGCTGAAAAGTGTCTTATGTGAAAAATGAGCGTTTCAGAGCGAGAGCAGCCTGTTTTTGCACTAAGCTGCATTTCACTGAAAAAAGGTCTTTCAACCAGGTTTACTAGCCTGAACTGCATGAATTTGGATCTTCTTCATGGCAAAGGAGTTTTTACCTGGAATTTCATTCATTAAAGGTGAAAAGTGGCTTATGTCAAAAATGAGCGTTTCAGAGCGATTGGAGGCTGTTTTAGCACTGTACAGTCGCCTAAGGCTGAAAAGTGGCTTATGTGAAAAATGAGCGTTTCAGAGCGATTGGAGGCTGTTTTAGCGCTGAAAAGTGGCTTTTGTGAAAAATGAGCGTTTCAGAGCGAGAGCAGCCTGTTTTTGCACTAAGCTGCATTTCACTGAAAAAAGGTCTTTCAAACAGGTTTACTAGCCTGAACTGGTTGAATTTGGATCTTCTTCATGGCAAAGGAGTTTTTACCTGGAATTTCATTCATTAAAGGTGAAAAGTGGCTTATGTCAAAAATGAGCGTTTCAGAGCGATTGGAGGCTGTTTTAGCGCTGAAAAGTGGCTTATGTGAAAAATGAGCGTTTCAGAGCGAGAGCAGCCTGTTTTTGCACTAAGCTGCATTTCACTGAAAAAAGGTCTTTCAAACAGGTTTACTAGCCTGAACTGGTTGAATTTGGATCTTCTTCATGGCAAATGAGTTTTTACCTGGAATTTAATTCATTAAGGCTGAAAAGTGGGTTATGTCAAAAATGAGCGTTTCAGAGCGATAGGAGGCTGTTTTAGCACTGTACAGTCGCCTAAGGCTGAAAAGTGGCTTATGTGAAAAATGAGCGTTTCAGAGCGAGAGCAGCCTGTTTTTGCACTAAGCTGCATTTCACTGAAAAAAGGTCTTTCAAACAGGTTTACTAGCCTGAACTGGTTGAATTTGGATCTTCTTCATGGCAAAGGAGTTTTTACCTGGAATTTGATTCATTAAAGGTGAAAAGTGGCTTATGTCAAAAATGAGCGTTTCAGAGCGATTGGAGGCTGTTTTAGCACTGTACAGTCGCCTAAGGCTGAAAAGTGGCTTATGTCAAAAATGAGCGTTTCAGAGCGAGAGCAGCCTGTTTTTGCACTAAGCTGCATTTCACTGAAAAAAGGTCTTTCAAACAGGTTTACTAGCCTGAACTGGTTGAATTTGGATCTTCTTCATGGCAAAGGAGTTTTTACCTGGAATTTCATTCATTAAAGGTGAAAAGTGGCTTATGTCAAAAATGAGCGTTTCAGAGCGATAGGAGGCTGTTTTAGCACTGTACAGTCGCCTAAGGCTGAAAAGTGGCTTATGTGAAAAATGAGCGTTTCAGAGCGAGAGCAGCCTGTTTTTGCACTAAGCTGCATTTCACTGAAAAAAGGTCTTTCAAACAGGTTTACTAGCCTGAACTGGTTGAATTTGGATCTTCTTCATGGCAAAGGAGTTTTTACCTGGAATTTCATTCATTAAAGGTGAAAAGTGGCTTATGTCAAAAATGAGCGTTTCAGAGCGATAGGAGGCTGTTTTAGCACTGTACAGTCGCCTAAGGCTGAAAAGTGTCTTATGTGAAAAATGAGCGTTTCAGAGCGAGAGCAGCCTGTTTTTGCACTAAGCTGCATTTCACTGAAAAAAGGTCTTTCAACCAGGTTTACTAGCCTGAACTGCATGAATTTGGATCTTCTTCATGGCAAAGGAGTTTTTACCTGGAATTTCATTCATTAAAGGTGAAAAGTGGCTTATGTCAAAAATGAGCGTTTCAGAGCGATTGGAGGCTGTTTTAGCACTGTACAGTCGCCTAAGGCTGAAAAGTGGCTTATGTGAAAAATGAGCGTTTCAGAGCGATTGGAGGCTGTTTTAGCGCTGAAAAGTGGCTTTTGTGAAAAATGAGCGTTTCAGAGCGAGAGCAGCCTGTTTTTGCACTAAGCTGCATTTCACTGAAAAAAGGTCTTTCAAACAGGTTTACTAGCCTGAACTGGTTGAATTTGGATCTTCTTCATGGCAAATGAGTTTTTACCTGGAATTTAATTCATTAAGGCTGAAAAGTGGGTTATGTCAAAAATGAGCGTTTCAGAGCGATAGGAGGCTGTTTTAGCACTAAGCTGCATTTCACTGAAAAAAGGTCTTTCAAACAGGTTTACTAGCCTGAACTGGTTGAATTTGGATCTTCTTCATGGCAAAGGAGTTTTTACCTGGAATTTCATTCATTAAAGGTGAAAAGTGGCTTATGTCAAAAATGAGCGTTTCAGAGCGATAGGAGGCTGTTTTAGCACTGTACAGTCGCCTAAGGCTGAAAAGTGTCTTATGTGAAAAATGAGCGTTTCAGAGCGAGAGCAGCCTGTTTTTGCACTAAGCTGCATTTCACTGAAAAAAGGTCTTTCAACCAGGTTTACTAGCCTGAACTGCATGAATTTGGATCTTCTTCATGGCAAAGGAGTTTTTACCTGGAATTTCATTCATTAAAGGTGAAAAGTGGCTTATGTCAAAAATGAGCGTTTCAGAGCGATTGGAGGCTGTTTTAGCACTGTACAGTCGCCTAAGGCTGAAAAGTGGCTTATGTGAAAAATGAGCGTTTCAGAGCGATTGGAGGCTGTTTTAGCGCTGAAAAGTGGCTTTTGTGAAAAATGAGCGTTTCAGAGCGAGAGCAGCCTGTTTTTGCACTAAGCTGCATTTCACTGAAAAAAGGTCTTTCAAACAGGTTTACTAGCCTGAACTGGTTTAATTTGGATCTTCTTCATGGCAAAGGAGTTTTTACCTGGAATTTCATTCATTAAAGGTGAAAAGTGGCTTATGTCAAAAATGAGCGTTTCAGAGCGATTGGAGGCTGTTTTAGCGCTGAAAAGTGGCTTATGTGAAAAATGAGCGTTTCAGAGCGAGAGCAGCCTGTTTTTGCACTAAGCTGCATTTCACTGAAAAAAGGTCTTTCAAACAGGTTTACTAGCCTGAACTGGTTGAATTTGGATCTTCTTCATGGCAAATGAGTTTTTACCTGGAATTTAATTCATTAAGGCTGAAAAGTGGGTTATGTCAAAAATGAGCGTTTCAGAGCGATAGGAGGCTGTTTTAGCACTGTACAGTCGCCTAAGGCTGAAAAGTGGCTTATGTGAAAAATGAGCGTTTCAGAGCGAGAGCAGCCTGTTTTTGCACTAAGCTGCATTTCACTGAAAAAAGGTCTTTCAAACAGGTTTACTAGCCTGAACTGGTTGAATTTGGATCTTCTTCATGGCAAAGGAGTTTTTACCTGGAATTTCATTCATTAAAGGTGAAAAGTGGCTTATGTCAAAAATGAGCGTTTCAGAGCGATTGGAGGCTGTTTTAGCACTGTACAGTCGCCTAAGGCTGAAAAGTGGCTTATGTCAAAAATGAGCGTTTCAGAGCGAGAGCAGCCTGTTTTTGCACTAAGCTGCATTTCACTGAAAAAAGGTCTTTCAAACAGGTTTACTAGCCTGAACTGGTTGAATTTGGATCTTCTTCATGGCAAAGGAGTTTTTACCTGGAATTTCATTCATTAAAGGTGAAAAGTGGCTTATGTCAAAAATGAGCGTTTCAGAGCGATAGGAGGCTGTTTTAGCACTGTACAGTCGCCTAAGGCTGAAAAGTGGCTTATGTGAAAAATGAGCGTTTCAGAGCGAGAGCAGCCTGTTTTTGCACTAAGCTGCATTTCACTGAAAAAAGGTCTTTCAAACAGGTTTACTAGCCTGAACTGGTTGAATTTGGATCTTCTTCATGGCAAAGGAGTTTTTACCTGGAATTTCATTCATTAAAGGTGAAAAGTGGCTTATGTCAAAAATGAGCGTTTCAGAGCGATTGGAGGCTGTTTTAGCACTGTACAGTCGCCTAAGGCTGAAAAGTGGCTTATGTGAAAAATGAGCGTTTCAGAGCGAGAGCAGCCTGTTTTTGCACTAAGCTGCATTTCACTGAAAAAAGGTCTTTCAAACAGGTTTACTAGCCTGAACTGGTTGAATTTGGATCTTCTTCATGGCAAAGGAGTTTTTACCTGGAATTTCATTCATTAAAGGTGAAAAGTGGCTTATGTCAAAAATGAGCGTTTCAGAGCGATAGGAGGCTGTTTTAGCACTGTACAGTCGCCTAAGGCTGAAAAGTGTCTTATGTGAAAAATGAGCGTTTCAGAGCGAGAGCAGCCTGTTTTTGCACTAAGCTGCATTTCACTGAAAAAAGGTCTTTCAACCAGGTTTACTAGCCTGAACTGGTTGAATTTGGATCTTCTTCATGGCAAAGGAGTTTTTACCTGGAATTTCATTCATTAAAGGTGAAAAGTGGCTTATGTCAAAAATGAGCGTTTCAGAGCGATTGGAGGCTGTTTTAGCACTGTACAGTTGCCTAAGGCTGAAAAGTGGCTTATGTCAAAAATGAGCGTTTCAGAGCGATTGGAGGCTGTTTTAGCGCTGAAAAGTGGCTTATGTGAAAAATGAGCGTTTCAGAGCGGGAGCAGCCTGTTTTTGCACTAAGCTGCATTTCACTGAAAAAAGGTCTTTCAAACAGGTTTACTAGCCTGAACTGGTTGAATTTGGATCTTCTTCATGGCAAAGGAGTTTTTACCTGGAATTTCATTCATTAAAGGTGAAAAGTGGCTTATGTCAAAAATGAGCGTTTCAGAGCGATTGGAGGCTGTTTTAGCACTGTACAGTCGCCTAAGGCTGAAAAGTGGCTTATGTGAAAAATGAGCGTTTCAGAGCGATTGGAGGCTGTTTTAGCGCTGAAAAGTGGCTTATGTGAAAAATGAGCGTTTCAGAGCGAGAGCAGCCTGTTTTTGCACTAAGCTGCATTTCACTGAAAAAAGGTCTTTCAAACAGGTTTACTAGCCTGAACTGGTTGAATTTGGATCTTCTTCATGGCAAAGGAGTTTTTACCTGGAATTTAATTCATTAAGGCTGAAAAGTGGGTTATGTCAAAAATGAGCGTTTCAGAGCGATAGGAGGCTGTTTTAGCACTGTACAGTCGCCTAAGGCTGAAAAGTGGCTTATGTGAAAAATGAGCGTTTCAGAGCGAGAGCAGCCTGTTTTTGCACTAAGCTGCATTTCACTGAAAAAAGGTCTTTCAAACAGGTTTACTAGCCTGAACTTGTTGAATTTGGATCTTCTTCATGGCAAAGGAGTTTTTACCTGGAATTTCATTCATTAAAGGTGAAAAGTGGCTTATGTCAAAAATGAGCGTTTCAGAGCGATTGGAGGCTGTTTTAGCACTGTACAGTTGCCTAAGGCTGAAAAGTGGCTTATGTCAAAAATGAGCGTTTCAGAGCGATTGGAGGCTGTTTTAGCGCTGAAAAGTGGCTTATGTGAAAAATGAGCGTTTCAGAGCGAGAGCAGCCTGTTTTTGCACTAAGCTGCATTTCACTGAAAAAAGGTCTTTCAAACAGGTTTACTAGCCTGAACTGGTTGAATTTGGATCTTCTTCATGGCAAAGGAGTTTTTACCTGGAATTTCATTCATTAAAGGTGAAAAGTGGCTTATGTCAAAAATGAGCGTTTCAGAGCGATTGGAGGCTGTTTTAGCGCTGAAAAGTGGCTTATGTGAAAAATGAGCGTTTCAGAGCGAGAGCAGCCTGTTTTTGCACTAAGCTGCATTTCACTGAAAAAAGGTCTTTCAAACAGGTTTACTAGCCTGAACTGGTTGAATTTGGATCTTCTTCATGGCAAATGAGTTTTTACCTGGAATTTAATTCATTAAGGCTGAAAAGTGGGTTATGTCAAAAATGAGCGTTTCAGAGCGATAGGAGGCTGTTTTAGCACTGTACAGTCGCCTAAGGCTGAAAAGTGGCTTATGTGAAAAATGAGCGTTTCAGAGCGAGAGCAGCCTGTTTTTGCACTAAGCTGCATTTCACTGAAAAAAGGTCTTTCAAACAGGTTTACTAGCCTGAACTGGTTGAATTTGGATCTTCTTCATGGCAAAGGAGTTTTTACCTGGAATTTCATTCATTAAAGGTGAAAAGTGGCTTATGTCAAAAATGAGCGTTTCAGAGCGATTGGAGGCTGTTTTAGCGCTGAAAAGTGGCTTATGTGAAAAATGAGCGTTTCAGAGCGAGAGCAGCCTGTTTTTGCACTAAGCTGCATTTCACTGAAAAAAGGTCTTTCAAACAGGTTTACTAGCCTGAACTGGTTGAATTTGGATCTTCTTCATGGCAAATGAGTTTTTACCTGGAATTTAATTCATTAAGGCTGAAAAGTGGGTTATGTCAAAAATGAGCGTTTCAGAGCGATAGGAGGCTGTTTTAGCACTGTACAGTCGCCTAAGGCTGAAAAGTGGCTTATGTGAAAAATGAGCGTTTCAGAGCGAGAGCAGCCTGTTTTTGCACTAAGCTGCATTTCACTGAAAAAAGGTCTTTCAAACAGGTTTACTAGCCTGAACTTGTTGAATTTGGATCTTCTTCATGGCAAAGGAGTTTTTACCTGGAATTTCATTCATTAAGGCTGAAAAGTGGGTTATGTCAAAAATGAGCGTTTCAGAGCGATAGGAGGCTGTTTTAGCACTGTACAGTCGCCTAAGGCTGAAAAGTGGCTTATGTGAAAAATGAGCGTTTCAGAGCGAGAGCAGCCTGTTTTTGCACTAAGCTGCATTTCACTGAAAAAAGGTCTTTCAAACAGGTTTACTAGCCTGAACTGGTTGAATTTGGATCTTCTTCATGGCAAAGGAGTTTTTACCTGGAATTTCATTCATTAAAGGTGAAAAGTGGCTTATGTCAAAAATGAGCGTTTCAGAGCGATTGGAGGCTGTTTTAGCACTGTACAGTCGCCTAAAGGCTGAAAAGTGGCTTATGTCAAAAATGAGCGTTTCAGAGCGATTGGAGGCTGTTTTAGCGCTGAAAAGTGGCTTATGTGAAAAATGAGCGTTTCAGAGCGAGAGCAGCCTGTTTTTGCACTAAGCTGCATTTCACTGAAAAAAGGTCTTTCAAACAGGTTTACTAGCCTGAACTTGTTGAATTTGGATCTTCTTCATGGCAAAGGAGTTTTTACCTGGAATTTAATTCATTAAGGCTGAAAAGTGGGTTATGTCAAAAATGAGCGTTTCAGAGCGAGAGCAGCCTGTTTTTGCACTAAGCTGCATTTCACTGAAAAAAGGTCTTTCAAACAGGTTTACTAGCCTGAACTGGTTGAATTTGGATCTTCTTCATGGCAAATGAGTTTTTACCTGGAATTTAATTCATTAAGGCTGAAAAGTGGGTTATGTCAAAAATGAGCGTTTCAGAGCGATAGGAGGCTGTTTTAGCACTGTACAGTCGCCTAAGGCTGAAAAGTGGCTTATGTGAAAAATGAGCGTTTCAGAGCGAGAGCAGCCTGTTTTTGCACTAAGCTGCATTTCACTGAAAAAAGGTCTTTCAAACAGGTTTACTAGCCTGAACTTGTTGAATTTGGATCTTCTTCATGGCAAAGGAGTTTTTACCTGGAATTTCATTCATTAAAGGTGAAAAGTGGCTTATGTCAAAAATGAGCGTTTCAGAGCGATTGGAGGCTGTTTTAGCACTGTACAGTCGCCTAAGGCTGAAAAGTGGCTTATGTGAAAAATGAGCGTTTCAGAGCGAGAGCAGCCTGTTTTTGCACTAAGCTGCATTTCACTGAAAAAAGGTCTTTCAAACAGGTTTACTAGCCTGAACTGGTTGAATTTGGATCTTCTTCATGGCAAAGGAGTTTTTACCTGGAATTTCATTCATTAAAGGTGAAAAGTGGCTTATGTCAAAAATGAGCGTTTCAGAGCGATAGGAGGCTGTTTTAGCACTGTACAGTCGCCTAAGGCTGAAAAGTGTCTTATGTGAAAAATGAGCGTTTCAGAGCGAGAGCAGCCTGTTTTTGCACTAAGCTGCATTTCACTGAAAAAAGGTCTTTCAACCAGGTTTACTAGCCTGAACTGCATGAATTTGGATCTTCTTCATGGCAAAGGAGTTTTTACCTGGAATTTCATTCATTAAAGGTGAAAAGTGGCTTATGTCAAAAATGAGCGTTTCAGAGCGATTGGAGGCTGTTTTAGCACTGTACAGTCGCCTAAGGCTGAAAAGTGGCTTATGTGAAAAATGAGCGTTTCAGAGCGATTGGAGGCTGTTTTAGCGCTGAAAAGTGGCTTTTGTGAAAAATGAGCGTTTCAGAGCGAGAGCAGCCTGTTTTTGCACTAAGCTGCATTTCACTGAAAAAAGGTCTTTCAAACAGGTTTACTAGCCTGAACTGGTTGAATTTGGATCTTCTTCATGGCAAATGAGTTTTTACCTGGAATTTAATTCATTAAGGCTGAAAAGTGGGTTATGTCAAAAATGAGCGTTTCAGAGCGATAGGAGGCTGTTTTAGCACTAAGCTGCATTTCACTGAAAAAAGGTCTTTCAAACAGGTTTACTAGCCTGAACTGGTTGAATTTGGATCTTCTTCATGGCAAAGGAGTTTTTACCTGGAATTTCATTCATTAAAGGTGAAAAGTGGCTTATGTCAAAAATGAGCGTTTCAGAGCGATAGGAGGCTGTTTTAGCACTGTACAGTCGCCTAAGGCTGAAAAGTGTCTTATGTGAAAAATGAGCGTTTCAGAGCGAGAGCAGCCTGTTTTTGCACTAAGCTGCATTTCACTGAAAAAAGGTCTTTCAACCAGGTTTACTAGCCTGAACTGCATGAATTTGGATCTTCTTCATGGCAAAGGAGTTTTTACCTGGAATTTCATTCATTAAAGGTGAAAAGTGGCTTATGTCAAAAATGAGCGTTTCAGAGCGATTGGAGGCTGTTTTAGCACTGTACAGTCGCCTAAGGCTGAAAAGTGGCTTATGTGAAAAATGAGCGTTTCAGAGCGATTGGAGGCTGTTTTAGCGCTGAAAAGTGGCTTTTGTGAAAAATGAGCGTTTCAGAGCGAGAGCAGCCTGTTTTTGCACTAAGCTGCATTTCACTGAAAAAAGGTCTTTCAAACAGGTTTACTAGCCTGAACTGGTTTAATTTGGATCTTCTTCATGGCAAAGGAGTTTTTACCTGGAATTTCATTCATTAAAGGTGAAAAGTGGCTTATGTCAAAAATGAGCGTTTCAGAGCGATTGGAGGCTGTTTTAGCGCTGAAAAGTGGCTTATGTGAAAAATGAGCGTTTCAGAGCGAGAGCAGCCTGTTTTTGCACTAAGCTGCATTTCACTGAAAAAAGGTCTTTCAAACAGGTTTACTAGCCTGAACTGGTTTAATTTGGATCTTCTTCATGGCAAAGGAGTTTTTACCTGGAATTTCATTCATTAAAGGTGAAAAGTGGCTTATGTCAAAAATGAGCGTTTCAGAGCGATTGGAGGCTGTTTTAGCACTGTACAGTCGCCTAAGGCTGAAAAGTGGCTTATGTCAAAAATGAGCGTTTCAGAGCGAGAGCAGCCTGTTTTTGCACTAAGCTGCATTTCACTGAAAAAAGGTCTTTCAAACAGGTTTACTAGCCTGAACTGGTTGAATTTGGATCTTCTTCATGGCAAAGGAGTTTTTACCTGGAATTTCATTCATTAAAGGTGAAAAGTGGCTTATGTCAAAAATGAGCGTTTCAGAGCGATAGGAGGCTGTTTTAGCACTGTACAGTCGCCTAAGGCTGAAAAGTGGCTTATGTGAAAAATGAGCGTTTCAGAGCGAGAGCAGCCTGTTTTTGCACTAAGCTGCATTTCACTGAAAAAAGGTCTTTCAAACAGGTTTACTAGCCTGAACTGGTTGAATTTGGATCTTCTTCATGGCAAAGGAGTTTTTACCTGGAATTTCATTCATTAAAGGTGAAAAGTGGCTTATGTCAAAAATGAGCGTTTCAGAGCGATTGGAGGCTGTTTTAGCACTGTACAGTCGCCTAAGGCTGAAAAGTGGCTTATGTGAAAAATGAGCGTTTCAGAGCGAGAGCAGCCTGTTTTTGCACTAAGCTGCATTTCACTGAAAAAAGGTCTTTCAAACAGGTTTACTAGCCTGAACTGGTTGAATTTGGATCTTCTTCATGGCAAAGGAGTTTTTACCTGGAATTTCATTCATTAAAGGTGAAAAGTGGCTTATGTCAAAAATGAGCGTTTCAGAGCGATAGGAGGCTGTTTTAGCACTGTACAGTCGCCTAAGGCTGAAAAGTGTCTTATGTGAAAAATGAGCGTTTCAGAGCGAGAGCAGCCTGTTTTTGCACTAAGCTGCATTTCACTGAAAAAAGGTCTTTCAACCAGGTTTACTAGCCTGAACTGGTTGAATTTGGATCTTCTTCATGGCAAAGGAGTTTTTACCTGGAATTTCATTCATTAAAGGTGAAAAGTGGCTTATGTCAAAAATGAGCGTTTCAGAGCGATTGGAGGCTGTTTTAGCACTGTACAGTTGCCTAAGGCTGAAAAGTGGCTTATGTCAAAAATGAGCGTTTCAGAGCGATTGGAGGCTGTTTTAGCGCTGAAAAGTGGCTTATGTGAAAAATGAGCGTTTCAGAGCGGGAGCAGCCTGTTTTTGCACTAAGCTGCATTTCACTGAAAAAAGGTCTTTCAAACAGGTTTACTAGCCTGAACTGGTTGAATTTGGATCTTCTTCATGGCAAAGGAGTTTTTACCTGGAATTTCATTCATTAAAGGTGAAAAGTGGCTTATGTCAAAAATGAGCGTTTCAGAGCGATTGGAGGCTGTTTTAGCACTGTACAGTCGCCTAAGGCTGAAAAGTGGCTTATGTGAAAAATGAGCGTTTCAGAGCGATTGGAGGCTGTTTTAGCGCTGAAAAGTGGCTTATGTGAAAAATGAGCGTTTCAGAGCGAGAGCAGCCTGTTTTTGCACTAAGCTGCATTTCACTGAAAAAAGGTCTTTCAAACAGGTTTACTAGCCTGAACTGGTTGAATTTGGATCTTCTTCATGGCAAAGGAGTTTTTACCTGGAATTTAATTCATTAAGGCTGAAAAGTGGGTTATGTCAAAAATGAGCGTTTCAGAGCGATAGGAGGCTGTTTTAGCACTGTACAGTCGCCTAAGGCTGAAAAGTGGCTTATGTGAAAAATGAGCGTTTCAGAGCGAGAGCAGCCTGTTTTTGCACTAAGCTGCATTTCACTGAAAAAAGGTCTTTCAAACAGGTTTACTAGCCTGAACTTGTTGAATTTGGATCTTCTTCATGGCAAAGGAGTTTTTACCTGGAATTTCATTCATTAAAGGTGAAAAGTGGCTTATGTCAAAAATGAGCGTTTCAGAGCGATTGGAGGCTGTTTTAGCACTGTACAGTTGCCTAAGGCTGAAAAGTGGCTTATGTCAAAAATGAGCGTTTCAGAGCGATTGGAGGCTGTTTTAGCGCTGAAAAGTGGCTTATGTGAAAAATGAGCGTTTCAGAGCGAGAGCAGCCTGTTTTTGCACTAAGCTGCATTTCACTGAAAAAAGGTCTTTCAAACAGGTTTACTAGCCTGAACTGGTTGAATTTGGATCTTCTTCATGGCAAAGGAGTTTTTACCTGGAATTTCATTCATTAAAGGTGAAAAGTGGCTTATGTCAAAAATGAGCGTTTCAGAGCGATTGGAGGCTGTTTTAGCGCTGAAAAGTGGCTTATGTGAAAAATGAGCGTTTCAGAGCGAGAGCAGCCTGTTTTTGCACTAAGCTGCATTTCACTGAAAAAAGGTCTTTCAAACAGGTTTACTAGCCTGAACTGGTTGAATTTGGATCTTCTTCATGGCAAATGAGTTTTTACCTGGAATTTAATTCATTAAGGCTGAAAAGTGGGTTATGTCAAAAATGAGCGTTTCAGAGCGATAGGAGGCTGTTTTAGCACTGTACAGTCGCCTAAGGCTGAAAAGTGGCTTATGTGAAAAATGAGCGTTTCAGAGCGAGAGCAGCCTGTTTTTGCACTAAGCTGCATTTCACTGAAAAAAGGTCTTTCAAACAGGTTTACTAGCCTGAACTGGTTGAATTTGGATCTTCTTCATGGCAAAGGAGTTTTTACCTGGAATTTCATTCATTAAAGGTGAAAAGTGGCTTATGTCAAAAATGAGCGTTTCAGAGCGATTGGAGGCTGTTTTAGCGCTGAAAAGTGGCTTATGTGAAAAATGAGCGTTTCAGAGCGAGAGCAGCCTGTTTTTGCACTAAGCTGCATTTCACTGAAAAAAGGTCTTTCAAACAGGTTTACTAGCCTGAACTGGTTGAATTTGGATCTTCTTCATGGCAAATGAGTTTTTACCTGGAATTTGATTCATTAAGGCTGAAAAGTGGGTTATGTCAAAAATGAGCGTTTCAGAGCGATAGGAGGCTGTTTTAGCACTGTACAGTCGCCTAAGGCTGAAAAGTGGCTTATGTGAAAAATGAGCGTTTCAGAGCGAGAGCAGCCTGTTTTTGCACTAAGCTGCATTTCACTGAAAAAAGGTCTTTCAAACAGGTTTACTAGCCTGAACTGGTTGAATTTGGATCTTCTTCATGGCAAAGGAGTTTTTACCTGGAATTTCATTCATTAAAGGTGAAAAGTGGCTTATGTCAAAAATGAGCGTTTCAGAGCGATTGGAGGCTGTTTTAGCGCTGAAAAGTGGCTTATGTGAAAAATGAGCGTTTCAGAGCGAGAGCAGCCTGTTTTTGCACTAAGCTGCATTTCACTGAAAAAAGGTCTTTCAAACAGGTTTACTAGCCTGAACTGGTTGAATTTGGATCTTCTTCATGGCAAATGAGTTTTTACCTGGAATTTAATTCATTAAGGCTGAAAAGTGGGTTATGTCAAAAATGAGCGTTTCAGAGCGATAGGAGGCTGTTTTAGCACTGTACAGTCGCCTAAGGCTGAAAAGTGGCTTATGTGAAAAATGAGCGTTTCAGAGCGAGAGCAGCCTGTTTTTGCACTAAGCTGCATTTCACTGAAAAAAGGTCTTTCAAACAGGTTTACTAGCCTGAACTTGTTGAATTTGGATCTTCTTCATGGCAAAGGAGTTTTTACCTGGAATTTCATTCATTAAGGCTGAAAAGTGGGTTATGTCAAAAATGAGCGTTTCAGAGCGATAGGAGGCTGTTTTAGCACTGTACAGTCGCCTAAGGCTGAAAAGTGGCTTATGTGAAAAATGAGCGTTTCAGAGCGAGAGCAGCCTGTTTTTGCACTAAGCTGCATTTCACTGAAAAAAGGTCTTTCAAACAGGTTTACTAGCCTGAACTGGTTGAATTTGGATCTTCTTCATGGCAAAGGAGTTTTTACCTGGAATTTCATTCATTAAAGGTGAAAAGTGGCTTATGTCAAAAATGAGCGTTTCAGAGCGATTGGAGGCTGTTTTAGCACTGTACAGTCGCCTAAAGGCTGAAAAGTGGCTTATGTCAAAAATGAGCGTTTCAGAGCGATTGGAGGCTGTTTTAGCGCTGAAAAGTGGCTTATGTGAAAAATGAGCGTTTCAGAGCGAGAGCAGCCTGTTTTTGCACTAAGCTGCATTTCACTGAAAAAAGGTCTTTCAAACAGGTTTACTAGCCTGAACTTGTTGAATTTGGATCTTCTTCATGGCAAAGGAGTTTTTACCTGGAATTTAATTCATTAAGGCTGAAAAGTGGGTTATGTCAAAAATGAGCGTTTCAGAGCGAGAGCAGCCTGTTTTTGCACTAAGCTGCATTTCACTGAAAAAAGGTCTTTCAAACAGGTTTACTAGCCTGAACTGGTTGAATTTGGATCTTCTTCATGGCAAATGAGTTTTTACCTGGAATTTAATTCATTAAGGCTGAAAAGTGGGTTATGTCAAAAATGAGCGTTTCAGAGCGATAGGAGGCTGTTTTAGCACTGTACAGTCGCCTAAGGCTGAAAAGTGGCTTATGTGAAAAATGAGCGTTTCAGAGCGAGAGCAGCCTGTTTTTGCACTAAGCTGCATTTCACTGAAAAAAGGTCTTTCAAACAGGTTTACTAGCCTGAACTTGTTGAATTTGGATCTTCTTCATGGCAAAGGAGTTTTTACCTGGAATTTCATTCATTAAAGGTGAAAAGTGGCTTATGTCAAAAATGAGCGTTTCAGAGCGATTGGAGGCTGTTTTAGCACTGTACAGTCGCCTAAGGCTGAAAAGTGGCTTATGTGAAAAATGAGCGTTTCAGAGCGAGAGCAGCCTGTTTTTGCACTAAGCTGCATTTCACTGAAAAAAGGTCTTTCAAACAGGTTTACTAGCCTGAACTGGTTGAATTTGGATCTTCTTCATGGCAAAGGAGTTTTTACCTGGAATTTCATTCATTAAAGGTGAAAAGTGGCTTATGTCAAAAATGAGCGTTTCAGAGCGATAGGAGGCTGTTTTAGCACTGTACAGTCGCCTAAGGCTGAAAAGTGTCTTATGTGAAAAATGAGCGTTTCAGAGCGAGAGCAGCCTGTTTTTGCACTAAGCTGCATTTCACTGAAAAAAGGTCTTTCAACCAGGTTTACTAGCCTGAACTGCATGAATTTGGATCTTCTTCATGGCAAAGGAGTTTTTACCTGGAATTTCATTCATTAAAGGTGAAAAGTGGCTTATGTCAAAAATGAGCGTTTCAGAGCGATTGGAGGCTGTTTTAGCACTGTACAGTCGCCTAAGGCTGAAAAGTGGCTTATGTGAAAAATGAGCGTTTCAGAGCGATTGGAGGCTGTTTTAGCGCTGAAAAGTGGCTTTTGTGAAAAATGAGCGTTTCAGAGCGAGAGCAGCCTGTTTTTGCACTAAGCTGCATTTCACTGAAAAAAGGTCTTTCAAACAGGTTTACTAGCCTGAACTGGTTGAATTTGGATCTTCTTCATGGCAAATGAGTTTTTACCTGGAATTTAATTCATTAAGGCTGAAAAGTGGGTTATGTCAAAAATGAGCGTTTCAGAGCGATAGGAGGCTGTTTTAGCACTGTACAGTCGCCTAAGGCTGAAAAGTGTCTTATGTGAAAAATGAGCGTTTCAGAGCGATTGGAGGCTGTTTTAGCGCTGAAAAGTGGCTTATGTGAAAAATGAGCGTTTCAGAGCGGGAGCAGCCTGTTTTTGCACTAAGCTGCATTTCACTGAAAAAAGGTCTTTCAAACAGGTTTACTAGCCTGAACTGGTTGAATTTGGATCTTCTTCATGGCAAAGGAGTTTTTACCTGGAATTTCATTCATTAAAGGTGAAAAGTGGCTTATGTCAAAAATGAGCGTTTCAGAGCGATTGGAGGCTGTTTTAGCACTGTACAGTCGCCTAAGGCTGAAAAGTGGCTTATGTGAAAAATGAGCGTTTCAGAGCGATTGGAGGCTGTTTTAGCGCTGAAAAGTGGCTTATGTGAAAAATGAGCGTTTCAGAGCGAGAGCAGCCTGTTTTTGCACTAAGCTGCATTTCACTGAAAAAAGGTCTTTCAAACAGGTTTACTAGCCTGAACTGGTTGAATTTGGATCTTCTTCATGGCAAAGGAGTTTTTACCTGGAATTTAATTCATTAAGGCTGAAAAGTGGGTTATGTCAAAAATGAGCGTTTCAGAGCGATAGGAGGCTGTTTTAGCACTGTACAGTCGCCTAAGGCTGAAAAGTGGCTTATGTGAAAAATGAGCGTTTCAGAGCGAGAGCAGCCTGTTTTTGCACTAAGCTGCATTTCACTGAAAAAAGGTCTTTCAAACAGGTTTACTAGCCTGAACTTGTTGAATTTGGATCTTCTTCATGGCAAAGGAGTTTTTACCTGGAATTTCATTCATTAAAGGTGAAAAGTGGCTTATGTCAAAAATGAGCGTTTCAGAGCGATTGGAGGCTGTTTTAGCACTGTACAGTTGCCTAAGGCTGAAAAGTGGCTTATGTCAAAAATGAGCGTTTCAGAGCGATTGGAGGCTGTTTTAGCGCTGAAAAGTGGCTTATGTGAAAAATGAGCGTTTCAGAGCGAGAGCAGCCTGTTTTTGCACTAAGCTGCATTTCACTGAAAAAAGGTCTTTCAAACAGGTTTACTAGCCTGAACTGGTTGAATTTGGATCTTCTTCATGGCAAAGGAGTTTTTACCTGGAATTTCATTCATTAAAGGTGAAAAGTGGCTTATGTCAAAAATGAGCGTTTCAGAGCGATTGGAGGCTGTTTTAGCACTGTACAGTCGCCTAAGGCTGAAAAGTGGCTTATGTCAAAAATGAGCGTTTCAGAGCGATTGGAGGCTGTTTTAGCGCTGAAAAGTGGCTTATGTGAAAAATGAGCGTTTCAGAGCGAGAGCAGCCTGTTTTTGCACTAAGCTGCATTTCACTGAAAAAAGGTCTTTCAAACAGGTTTACTAGCCTGAACTGGTTGAATTTGGATCTTCTTCATGGCAAATGAGTTTTTACCTGGAATTTAATTCATTAAGGCTGAAAAGTGGGTTATGTCAAAAATGAGCGTTTCAGAGCGATAGGAGGCTGTTTTAGCACTGTACAGTCGCCTAAGGCTGAAAAGTGGCTTATGTGAAAAATGAGCGTTTCAGAGCGAGAGCAGCCTGTTTTTGCACTAAGCTGCATTTCACTGAAAAAAGGTCTTTCAAACAGGTTTACTAGCCTGAACTTGTTGAATTTGGATCTTCTTCATGGCAAAGGAGTTTTTACCTGGAATTTCATTCATTAAGGCTGAAAAGTGGGTTATGTCAAAAATGAGCGTTTCAGAGCGATAGGAGGCTGTTTTAGCACTGTACAGTCGCCTAAGGCTGAAAAGTGGCTTATGTGAAAAATGAGCGTTTCAGAGCGAGAGCAGCCTGTTTTTGCACTAAGCTGCATTTCACTGAAAAAAGGTCTTTCAAACAGGTTTACTAGCCTGAACTGGTTGAATTTGGATCTTCTTCATGGCAAAGGAGTTTTTACCTGGAATTTCATTCATTAAAGGTGAAAAGTGGCTTATGTCAAAAATGAGCGTTTCAGAGCGATTGGAGGCTGTTTTAGCACTGTACAGTCGCCTAAAGGCTGAAAAGTGGCTTATGTCAAAAATGAGCGTTTCAGAGCGATTGGAGGCTGTTTTAGCGCTGAAAAGTGGCTTATGTGAAAAATGAGCGTTTCAGAGCGAGAGCAGCCTGTTTTTGCACTAAGCTGCATTTCACTGAAAAAAGGTCTTTCAAACAGGTTTACTAGCCTGAACTTGTTGAATTTGGATCTTCTTCATGGCAAAGGAGTTTTTACCTGGAATTTCATTCATTAAGGCTGAAAAGTGGGTTATGTCAAAAATGAGCGTTTCAGAGCGATAGGAGGCTGTTTTAGCACTGTACAGTCGCCTAAGGCTGAAAAGTGGCTTATGTGAAAAATGAGCGTTTCAGAGCGAGAGCAGCCTGTTTTTGCACTAAGCTGCATTTCACTGAAAAAAGGTCTTTCAAACAGGTTTACTAGCCTGAACTGGTTGAATTTGGATCTTCTTCATGGCAAATGAGTTTTTACCTGGAATTTCATTCATTAAGGCTGAAAAGTGGGTTATGTCAAAAATGAGCGTTTCAGAGCGATAGGAGGCTGTTTTAGCACTGTACAGTCGCCTAAGGCTGAAAAGTGTCTTATGTGAAAAATGAGCGTTTCAGAGCGAGAGCAGCCTGTTTTTGCACTAAGCTGCATTTCACTGAAAAAAGGTCTTTCAACCAGGTTTACTAGCCTGAACTGCATGAATTTGGATCTTCTTCATGGCAAAGGAGTTTTTACCTGGAATTTCATTCATTAAAGGTGAAAAGTGGCTTATGTCAAAAATGAGCGTTTCAGAGCGATTGGAGGCTGTTTTAGCGCTGAAAAGTGGCTTATGTGAAAAATGAGCGTTTCAGAGCGAGAGCAGCCTGTTTTTGCACTAAGCTGCATTTAACTGAAAAAAGGTCTTTCAAACAGGTTTACTAGCCTGAACTGGTTGAATTTGGATCTTCTTCATGGCAAATGAGTTTTTACCTGGAATTTAATTCATTAAGGCTGAAAAGTGGGTTATGTCAAAAATGAGCGTTTCAGAGCGATAGGAGGCTGTTTTAGCACTGTACAGTCGCCTAAGTCTGAAAAGTGGCTTATGTCAAAAATGAGCGTTTCAGAGCGATTGGAGGCTGTTTTAGCGCTGAAAAGTGGCTTATGTGAAAAATGAGCGTTTCAGAGCGAGAGCAGCCTGTTTTTGCACTAAGCTGCATTTCACTGAAAAAAGGTCTTTCAAACAGGTTTACTAGCCTGAACTGGTTGAATTTGGATCTTCTTCATGGCAAATGAGTTTTTACCTGGAATTTAATTCATTAAGGCTGAAAAGTGGGTTATGTCAAAAATGAGCGTTTCAGAGCGATAGGAGGCTGTTTTAGCACTGTACAGTCGCCTAAGGCTGAAAAGTGGCTTATGTGAAAAATGAGCGTTTCAGAGCGAGAGCAGCCTGTTTTTGCACTAAGCTGCATTTCACTGAAAAAAGGTCTTTCAAACAGGTTTACTAGCCTGAACTTGTTGAATTTGGATCTTCTTCATGGCAAAGGAGTTTTTACCTGGAATTTCATTCATTAAAGGTGAAAAGTGGCTTATGTCAAAAATGAGCGTTTCAGAGCGATTGGAGGCTGTTTTAGCACTGTACAGTTGCCTAAGGCTGAAAAGTGGCTTATGTCAAAAATGAGCGTTTCAGAGCGATTGGAGGCTGTTTTAGCGCTGAAAAGTGGCTTATGTGAAAAATGAGCGTTTCAGAGCGAGAGCAGCCTGTTTTTGCACTAAGCTGCATTTCACTGAAAAAAGGTCTTTCAAACAGGTTTACTAGCCTGAACTGGTTGAATTTGGATCTTCTTCATGGCAAAGGAGTTTTTACCTGGAATTTCATTCATTAAAGGTGAAAAGTGGCTTATGTCAAAAATGAGCGTTTCAGAGCGATTGGAGGCTGTTTTAGCACTGTACAGTCGCCTAAGGCTGAAAAGTGGCTTATGTCAAAAATGAGCGTTTCAGAGCGAGAGCAGCCTGTTTTTGCACTAAGCTGCATTTCACTGAAAAAAGGTCTTTCAAACAGGTTTACTAGCCTGAACTTGTTGAATTTGGATCTTCTTCATGGCAAAGGAGTTTTTACCTGGAATTTAATTCATTAAGGCTGAAAATTGGGTTATGTCAAAAATGAGCGTTTCAGAGCGATAGGAGGCTGTTTTAGCACTGTACAGTCGCCTAAGGCTGAAAAGTGTCTTATGTGAAAAATGAGCGTTTCAGAGCGAGAGCAGCCTGTTTTTGCACTAAGCTGCATTTCACTGAAAAAAGGTCTTTCAACCAGGTTTACTAGCCTGAACTGCATGAATTTGGATCTTCTTCATGGCAAAGGAGTTTTTAACTGGAATTTCATTCATTAAAGGTGAAAAGTGGCTTATGTCAAAAATGAGCGTTTCAGAGCGATTGGAGGCTGTTTTAGCGCTGAAAAGTGGCTTATGTGAAAAATGAGCGTTTCAGAGCGAGAGCAGCCTGTTTTTGCACTAAGCTGCATTTCACTGAAAAAAGGTCTTTCAAACAGGTTTACTAGCCTGAACTGGTTGAATTTGGATCTTCTTCATGGCAAATGAGTTTTTACCTGGAATTTAATTCATTAAGGCTGAAAAGTGGGTTATGTCAAAAATGAGCGTTTCAGAGCGATAGGAGGCTGTTTTAGCACTGTACAGTCGCCTAAGGCTGAAAAGTGGCTTATGTGAAAAATGAGCGTTTCAGAGCGAGAGCAGCCTGTTTTTGCACTAAGCTGCATTTCACTGAAAAAAGGTCTTTCAACCAGGTTTACTAGCCTGAACTGCATGAATTTGGATCTTCTTCATGGCAAAGGAGTTTTTACCTGGAATTTCATTCATTAAAGGTGAAAAGTGGCTTATGTCAAAAATGAGCGTTTCAGAGCGATTGGAGGCTGTTTTAGCACTGTACAGTCGCCTAAGGCTGAAAAGTGGCTTATGTGAAAAATGAGCGTTTCAGAGCGATTGGAGGCTGTTTTAGCGCTGAAAAGTGGCTTTTGTGAAAAATGAGCGTTTCAGTGCGAGAGCAGCCTGTTTTTGCACTAAGCTGCATTTCACTGAAAAAAGGTCTTTCAAACAGGTTTACTAGCCTGAACTGGTTGAATTTGGATCTTCTTCATGGCAAATGAGTTTTTACCTGGAATTTAATTCATTAAGGCTGAAAAGTGGGTTATGTCAAAAATGAGCGTTTCAGAGCGATAGGAGGCTGTTTTAGCACTGTACAGTCGCCTAAGGCTGAAAAGTGGCTTATGTGAAAAATGAGCGTTTCAGAGCGAGAGCAGCCTGTTTTTGCACTAAGCTGCATTTCACTGAAAAAAGGTCTTTCAACCAGGTTTACTAGCCTGAACTGCATGAATTTGGATCTTCTTCATGGCAAAGGAGTTTTTACCTGGAATTTCATTCATTAAAGGTGAAAAGTGGCTTATGTCAAAAATGAGCGTTTCAGAGCGATTGGAGGCTGTTTTAGCGCTGAAAAGTGGCTTATGTGAAAAATGAGCGTTTCAGAGCGAGAGCAGCCTGTTTTTGCACTAAGCTGCATTTCACTGAAAAAAGGTCTTTCAAACAGGTTTACTAGCCTGAACTGGTTGAATTTGGATCTTCTTCATGGCAAATGAGTTTTTACCTGGAATTTCATTCATTAAGGCTGAAAAGTGGGTTATGTCAAAAATGAGCGTTTCAGAGCGATAGGAGGCTGTTTTAGCACTGTACAGTCGCCTAAGGCTGAAAAGTGTCTTATGTGAAAAATGAGCGTTTCAGAGCGAGAGCAGCCTGTTTTTGCACTAAGCTGCATTTCACTGAAAAAAGGTCTTTCAACCAGGTTTACTAGCCTGAACTGCATGAATTTGGATCTTCTTCATGGCAAAGGAGTTTTTACCTGGAATTTCATTCATTAAAGGTGAAAAGTGGCTTATGTCAAAAATGAGCGTTTCAGAGCGATTGGAGGCTGTTTTAGCGCTGAAAAGTGGCTTATGTGAAAAATGAGCGTTTCAGAGCGAGAGCAGCCTGTTTTTGCACTAAGCTGCATTTAACTGAAAAAAGGTCTTTCAAACAGGTTTACTAGCCTGAACTGGTTGAATTTGGATCTTCTTCATGGCAAATGAGTTTTTACCTGGAATTTAATTCATTAAGGCTGAAAAGTGGGTTATGTCAAAAATGAGCGTTTCAGAGCGATAGGAGGCTGTTTTAGCACTGTACAGTCGCCTAAGTCTGAAAAGTGGCTTATGTCAAAAATGAGCGTTTCAGAGCGATTGGAGGCTGTTTTAGCGCTGAAAAGTGGCTTATGTGAAAAATGAGCGTTTCAGAGCGAGAGCAGCCTGTTTTTGCACTAAGCTGCATTTCACTGAAAAAAGGTCTTTCAAACAGGTTTACTAGCCTGAACTGGTTGAATTTGGATCTTCTTCATGGCAAATGAGTTTTTACCTGGAATTTAATTCATTAAGGCTGAAAAGTGGGTTATGTCAAAAATGAGCGTTTCAGAGCGATAGGAGGCTGTTTTAGCACTGTACAGTCGCCTAAGGCTGAAAAGTGGCTTATGTGAAAAATGAGCGTTTCAGAGCGAGAGCAGCCTGTTTTTGCACTAAGCTGCATTTCACTGAAAAAAGGTCTTTCAAACAGGTTTACTAGCCTGAACTTGTTGAATTTGGATCTTCTTCATGGCAAATGAGTTTTTACCTGGAATTTCATTCATTAAGGCTGAAAAGTGGGTTATGTCAAAAATGAGCGTTTCAGAGCGATAGGAGGCTGTTTTAGCACTGTACAGTCGCCTAAGGCTGAAAAGTGTCTTATGTGAAAAATGAGCGTTTCAGAGCGAGAGCAGCCTGTTTTTGCACTAAGCTGCATTTCACTGAAAAAAGGTCTTTCAACCAGGTTTACTAGCCTGAACTGCATGAATTTGGATCTTCTTCATGGCAAAGGAGTTTTTACCTGGAATTTCATTCATTAAAGGTGAAAAGTGGCTTATGTCAAAAATGAGCGTTTCAGAGCGATTGGAGGCTGTTTTAGCGCTGAAAAGTGGCTTATGTGAAAAATGAGCGTTTCAGAGCGAGAGCAGCCTGTTTTTGCACTAAGCTGCATTTAACTGAAAAAAGGTCTTTCAAACAGGTTTACTAGCCTGAACTGGTTGAATTTGGATCTTCTTCATGGCAAATGAGTTTTTACCTGGAATTTAATTCATTAAGGCTGAAAAGTGGGTTATGTCAAAAATGAGCGTTTCAGAGCGATAGGAGGCTGTTTTAGCACTGTACAGTCGCCTAAGTCTGAAAAGTGGCTTATGTCAAAAATGAGCGTTTCAGAGCGATTGGAGGCTGTTTTAGCGCTGAAAAGTGGCTTATGTGAAAAATGAGCGTTTCAGAGCGAGAGCAGCCTGTTTTTGCACTAAGCTGCATTTCACTGAAAAAAGGTCTTTCAAACAGGTTTACTAGCCTGAACTGGTTGAATTTGGATCTTCTTCATGGCAAATGAGTTTTTACCTGGAATTTAATTCATTAAGGCTGAAAAGTGGGTTATGTCAAAAATGAGCGTTTCAGAGCGATAGGAGGCTGTTTTAGCACTGTACAGTCGCCTAAGGCTGAAAAGTGGCTTATGTGAAAAATGAGCGTTTCAGAGCGAGAGCAGCCTGTTTTTGCACTAAGCTGCATTTCACTGAAAAAAGGTCTTTCAAACAGGTTTACTAGCCTGAACTTGTTGAATTTGGATCTTCTTCATGGCAAAGGAGTTTTTACCTGGAATTTCATTCATTAAAGGTGAAAAGTGGCTTATGTCAAAAATGAGCGTTTCAGAGCGATTGGAGGCTGTTTTAGCACTGTACAGTTGCCTAAGGCTGAAAAGTGGCTTATGTCAAAAATGAGCGTTTCAGAGCGATTGGAGGCTGTTTTAGCGCTGAAAAGTGGCTTATGTGAAAAATGAGCGTTTCAGAGCGAGAGCAGCCTGTTTTTGCACTAAGCTGCATTTCACTGAAAAAAGGTCTTTCAAACAGGTTTACTAGCCTGAACTGGTTGAATTTGGATCTTCTTCATGGCAAAGGAGTTTTTACCTGGAATTTCATTCATTAAAGGTGAAAAGTGGCTTATGTCAAAAATGAGCGTTTCAGAGCGATTGGAGGCTGTTTTAGCACTGTACAGTCGCCTAAGGCTGAAAAGTGGCTTATGTCAAAAATGAGCGTTTCAGAGCGAGAGCAGCCTGTTTTTGCACTAAGCTGCATTTCACTGAAAAAAGGTCTTTCAAACAGGTTTACTAGCCTGAACTTGTTGAATTTGGATCTTCTTCATGGCAAAGGAGTTTTTACCTGGAATTTAATTCATTAAGGCTGAAAATTGGGTTATGTCAAAAATGAGCGTTTCAGAGCGATAGGAGGCTGTTTTAGCACTGTACAGTCGCCTAAGGCTGAAAAGTGTCTTATGTGAAAAATGAGCGTTTCAGAGCGAGAGCAGCCTGTTTTTGCACTAAGCTGCATTTCACTGAAAAAAGGTCTTTCAACCAGGTTTACTAGCCTGAACTGCATGAATTTGGATCTTCTTCATGGCAAAGGAGTTTTTAACTGGAATTTCATTCATTAAAGGTGAAAAGTGGCTTATGTCAAAAATGAGCGTTTCAGAGCGATTGGAGGCTGTTTTAGCGCTGAAAAGTGGCTTATGTGAAAAATGAGCGTTTCAGAGCGAGAGCAGCCTGTTTTTGCACTAAGCTGCATTTCACTGAAAAAAGGTCTTTCAAACAGGTTTACTAGCCTGAACTGGTTGAATTTGGATCTTCTTCATGGCAAATGAGTTTTTACCTGGAATTTAATTCATTAAGGCTGAAAAGTGGGTTATGTCAAAAATGAGCGTTTCAGAGCGATAGGAGGCTGTTTTAGCACTGTACAGTCGCCTAAGGCTGAAAAGTGGCTTATGTGAAAAATGAGCGTTTCAGAGCGAGAGCAGCCTGTTTTTGCACTAAGCTGCATTTCACTGAAAAAAGGTCTTTCAACCAGGTTTACTAGCCTGAACTGCATGAATTTGGATCTTCTTCATGGCAAAGGAGTTTTTACCTGGAATTTCATTCATTAAAGGTGAAAAGTGGCTTATGTCAAAAATGAGCGTTTCAGAGCGATTGGAGGCTGTTTTAGCACTGTACAGTCGCCTAAGGCTGAAAAGTGGCTTATGTGAAAAATGAGCGTTTCAGAGCGATTGGAGGCTGTTTTAGCGCTGAAAAGTGGCTTTTGTGAAAAATGAGCGTTTCAGTGCGAGAGCAGCCTGTTTTTGCACTAAGCTGCATTTCACTGAAAAAAGGTCTTTCAAACAGGTTTACTAGCCTGAACTGGTTGAATTTGGATCTTCTTCATGGCAAATGAGTTTTTACCTGGAATTTAATTCATTAAGGCTGAAAAGTGGGTTATGTCAAAAATGAGCGTTTCAGAGCGATAGGAGGCTGTTTTAGCACTGTACAGTCGCCTAAGGCTGAAAAGTGGCTTATGTGAAAAATGAGCGTTTCAGAGCGAGAGCAGCCTGTTTTTGCACTAAGCTGCATTTCACTGAAAAAAGGTCTTTCAACCAGGTTTACTAGCCTGAACTGCATGAATTTGGATCTTCTTCATGGCAAAGGAGTTTTTACCTGGAATTTCATTCATTAAAGGTGAAAAGTGGCTTATGTCAAAAATGAGCGTTTCAGAGCGATTGGAGGCTGTTTTAGCGCTGAAAAGTGGCTTATGTGAAAAATGAGCGTTTCAGAGCGAGAGCAGCCTGTTTTTGCACTAAGCTGCATTTCACTGAAAAAAGGTCTTTCAAACAGGTTTACTGGCCTGAACTGGTTGAATTTGGATCTTCTTCATGGCAAATGAGTTTTTACCTGGAATTTCATTCATTAAGGCTGAAAAGTGGGTTATGTCAAAAATGAGCGTTTCAGAGCGATAGGAGGCTGTTTTAGCACTGTACAGTCGCCTAAGGCTGAAAAGTGTCTTATGTGAAAAATGAGCGTTTCAGAGCGAGAGCAGCCTGTTTTTGCACTAAGCTGCATTTCACTGAAAAAAGGTCTTTCAACCAGGTTTACTAGCCTGAACTGCATGAATTTGGATCTTCTTCATGGCAAAGGAGTTTTTACCTGGAATTTCATTCATTAAAGGTGAAAAGTGGCTTATGTCAAAAATGAGCGTTTCAGAGCGATTGGAGGCTGTTTTAGCGCTGAAAAGTGGCTTATGTGAAAAATGAGCGTTTCAGAGCGAGAGCAGCCTGTTTTTGCACTAAGCTGCATTTAACTGAAAAAAGGTCTTTCAAACAGGTTTACTAGCCTGAACTGGTTGAATTTGGATCTTCTTCATGGCAAATGAGTTTTTACCTGGAATTTAATTCATTAAGGCTGAAAAGTGGGTTATGTCAAAAATGAGCGTTTCAGAGCGATAGGAGGCTGTTTTAGCACTGTACAGTCGCCTAAGTCTGAAAAGTGGCTTATGTCAAAAATGAGCGTTTCAGAGCGATTGGAGGCTGTTTTAGCGCTGAAAAGTGGCTTATGTGAAAAATGAGCGTTTCAGAGCGAGAGCAGCCTGTTTTTGCACTAAGCTGCATTTCACTGAAAAAAGGTCTTTCAAACAGGTTTACTAGCCTGAACTGGTTGAATTTGGATCTTCTTCATGGCAAAGGAGTTTTTACCTGGAATTTCATTCATTAAAGGTGAAAAGTGGCTTATGTCAAAAATGAGCGTTTCAGAGCGATTGGAGGCTGTTTTAGCACTGTACAGTCGCCTAAGGCTGAAAAGTGGCTTATGTGAAAAATGAGCGTTTCAGAGCGATTGGAGGCTGTTTTAGCGCTGAAAAGTGGCTTTTGTGAAAAATGAGCGTTTCAGAGCGAGAGCAGCCTGTTTTTGCACTAAGCTGCATTTCACTGAAAAAAGGTCTTTCAAACAGGTTTACTAGCCTGAACTGGTTGAATTTGGATCTTCTTCATGGCAAATGAGTTTTTACCTGGAATTTAATTCATTAAGGCTGAAAAGTGGGTTATGTCAAAAATGAGCGTTTCAGAGCGATAGGAGGCTGTTTTAGCACTGTACAGTCGCCTAAGGCTGAAAAGTGGCTTATGTGAAAAATGAGCGTTTCAGAGCGAGAGCAGCCTGTTTTTGCACTAAGCTGCATTTCACTGAAAAAAGGTCTTTCAAACAGGTTTACTAGCCTGAACTTGTTGAATTTGGATCTTCTTCATGGCAAAGGAGTTTTTACCTGGAATTTCATTCATTAAAGGTGAAAAGTGGCTTATGTCAAAAATGAGCGTTTCAGAGCGATTGGAGGCTGTTTTAGCACTGTACAGTTGCCTAAGGCTGAAAAGTGGCTTATGTCAAAAATGAGCGTTTCAGAGCGATTGGAGGCTGTTTTAGCGCTGAAAAGTGGCTTATGTGAAAAATGAGCGTTTCAGAGCGAGAGCAGCCTGTTTTTGCACTAAGCTGCATTTCACTGAAAAAAGGTCTTTCAAACAGGTTTACTAGCCTGAACTGGTTGAATTTGGATCTTCTTCATGGCAAAGGAGTTTTTACCTGGAATTTCATTCATTGAAGGTGAAAAGTGGCTTATGTCAAAAATGAGCGTTTCAGAGCGATTGGAGGCTGTTTTAGCACTGTACAGTCGCCTAAGGCTGAAAAGTGGCTTATGTCAAAAATGAGCGTTTCAGAGCGAGAGCAGCCTGTTTTTGCACTAAGCTGCATTTCACTGAAAAAAGGTCTTTCAAACAGGTTTACTAGCCTGAACTTGTTGAATTTGGATCTTCTTCATGGCAAAGGAGTTTTTACCTGGAATTTAATTCATTAAGGCTGAAAATTGGGTTATGTCAAAAATGAGCGTTTCAGAGCGATAGGAGGCTGTTTTAGCACTGTACAGTCGCCTAAGGCTGAAAAGTGTCTTATGTGAAAAATGAGCGTTTCAGAGCGAGAGCAGCCTGTTTTTGCACTAAGCTGCATTTCACTGAAAAAAGGTCTTTCAACCAGGTTTACTAGCCTGAACTGCATGAATTTGGATCTTCTTCATGGCAAAGGAGTTTTTAACTGGAATTTCATTCATTAAAGGTGAAAAGTGGCTTATGTCAAAAATGAGCGTTTCAGAGCGATTGGAGGCTGTTTTAGCGCTGAAAAGTGGCTTATGTGAAAAATGAGCGTTTCAGAGCGAGAGCAGCCTGTTTTTGCACTAAGCTGCATTTCACTGAAAAAAGGTCTTTCAAACAGGTTTACTAGCCTGAACTGGTTGAATTTGGATCTTCTTCATGGCAAATGAGTTTTTACCTGGAATTTAATTCATTAAGGCTGAAAAGTGGGTTATGTCAAAAATGAGCGTTTCAGAGCGATAGGAGGCTGTTTTAGCACTGTACAGTCGCCTAAGGCTGAAAAGTGGCTTATGTGAAAAATGAGCGTTTCAGAGCGAGAGCAGCCTGTTTTTGCACTAAGCTGCATTTCACTGAAAAAAGGTCTTTCAACCAGGTTTACTAGCCTGAACTGCATGAATTTGGATCTTCTTCATGGCAAAGGAGTTTTTACCTGGAATTTCATTCATTAAAGGTGAAAAGTGGCTTATGTCAAAAATGAGCGTTTCAGAGCGATTGGAGGCTGTTTTAGCACTGTACAGTCGCCTAAGGCTGAAAAGTGGCTTATGTGAAAAATGAGCGTTTCAGAGCGATTGGAGGCTGTTTTAGCGCTGAAAAGTGGCTTTTGTGAAAAATGAGCGTTTCAGTGCGAGAGCAGCCTGTTTTTGCACTAAGCTGCATTTCACTGAAAAAAGGTCTTTCAAACAGGTTTACTAGCCTGAACTGGTTGAATTTGGATCTTCTTCATGGCAAATGAGTTTTTACCTGGAATTTAATTCATTAAGGCTGAAAAGTGGGTTATGTCAAAAATGAGCGTTTCAGAGCGATAGGAGGCTGTTTTAGCACTGTACAGTCGCCTAAGGCTGAAAAGTGGCTTATGTGAAAAATGAGCGTTTCAGAGCGAGAGCAGCCTGTTTTTGCACTAAGCTGCATTTCACTGAAAAAAGGTCTTTCAACCAGGTTTACTAGCCTGAACTGGTTGAATTTGGATCTTCTTCATGGCAAATGAGTTTTTACCTGGAATTTCATTCATTAAGGCTGAAAAGTGGGTTATGTCAAAAATGAGCGTTTCAGAGCGATAGGAGGCTGTTTTAGCACTGTACAGTCGCCTAAGGCTGAAAAGTGTCTTATGTGAAAAATGAGCGTTTCAGAGCGAGAGCAGCCTGTTTTTGCACTAAGCTGCATTTCACTGAAAAAAGGTCTTTCAACCAGGTTTACTAGCCTGAACTGCATGAATTTGGATCTTCTTCATGGCAAAGGAGTTTTTACCTGGAATTTCATTCATTAAAGGTGAAAAGTGGCTTATGTCAAAAATGAGCGTTTCAGAGCGATTGGAGGCTGTTTTAGCGCTGAAAAGTGGCTTATGTGAAAAATGAGCGTTTCAGAGCGAGAGCAGCCTGTTTTTGCACTAAGCTGCATTTAACTGAAAAAAGGTCTTTCAAACAGGTTTACTAGCCTGAACTGGTTGAATTTGGATCTTCTTCATGGCAAATGAGTTTTTACCTGGAATTTAATTCATTAAGGCTGAAAAGTGGGTTATGTCAAAAATGAGCGTTTCAGAGCGATAGGAGGCTGTTTTAGCACTGTACAGTCGCCTAAGTCTGAAAAGTGGCTTATGTCAAAAATGAGCGTTTCAGAGCGATTGGAGGCTGTTTTAGCGCTGAAAAGTGGCTTATGTGAAAAATGAGCGTTTCAGAGCGAGAGCAGCCTGTTTTTGCACTAAGCTGCATTTCACTGAAAAAAGGTCTTTCAAACAGGTTTACTAGCCTGAACTGGTTGAATTTGGATCTTCTTCATGGCAAATGAGTTTTTACCTGGAATTTAATTCATTAAGGCTGAAAAGTGGGTTATGTCAAAAATGAGCGTTTCAGAGCGATAGGAGGCTGTTTTAGCACTGTACAGTCGCCTAAGGCTGAAAAGTGGCTTATGTGAAAAATGAGCGTTTCAGAGCGAGAGCAGCCTGTTTTTGCACTAAGCTGCATTTCACTGAAAAAAGGTCTTTCAAACAGGTTTACTAGCCTGAACTTGTTGAATTTGGATCTTCTTCATGGCAAAGGAGTTTTTACCTGGAATTTCATTCATTAAAGGTGAAAAGTGGCTTATGTCAAAAATGAGCGTTTCAGAGCGATTGGAGGCTGTTTTAGCACTGTACAGTTGCCTAAGGCTGAAAAGTGGCTTATGTCAAAAATGAGCGTTTCAGAGCGATTGGAGGCTGTTTTAGCGCTGAAAAGTGGCTTATGTGAAAAATGAGCGTTTCAGAGCGAGAGCAGCCTGTTTTTGCACTAAGCTGCATTTCACTGAAAAAAGGTCTTTCAAACAGGTTTACTAGCCTGAACTGGTTGAATTTGGATCTTCTTCATGGCAAAGGAGTTTTTACCTGGAATTTCATTCATTAAAGGTGAAAAGTGGCTTATGTCAAAAATGAGCGTTTCAGAGCGATTGGAGGCTGTTTTAGCACTGTACAGTCGCCTAAGGCTGAAAAGTGGCTTATGTCAAAAATGAGCGTTTCAGAGCGAGAGCAGCCTGTTTTTGCACTAAGCTGCATTTCACTGAAAAAAGGTCTTTCAAACAGGTTTACTAGCCTGAACTTGTTGAATTTGGATCTTCTTCATGGCAAAGGAGTTTTTACCTGGAATTTAATTCATTAAGGCTGAAAATTGGGTTATGTCAAAAATGAGCGTTTCAGAGCGATAGGAGGCTGTTTTAGCACTGTACAGTCGCCTAAGGCTGAAAAGTGTCTTATGTGAAAAATGAGCGTTTCAGAGCGAGAGCAGCCTGTTTTTGCACTAAGCTGCATTTCACTGAAAAAAGGTCTTTCAACCAGGTTTACTAGCCTGAACTGCATGAATTTGGATCTTCTTCATGGCAAAGGAGTTTTTAACTGGAATTTCATTCATTAAAGGTGAAAAGTGGCTTATGTCAAAAATGAGCGTTTCAGAGCGATTGGAGGCTGTTTTAGCGCTGAAAAGTGGCTTATGTGAAAAATGAGCGTTTCAGAGCGAGAGCAGCCTGTTTTTGCACTAAGCTGCATTTCACTGAAAAAAGGTCTTTCAAACAGGTTTACTAGCCTGAACTGGTTGAATTTGGATCTTCTTCATGGCAAATGAGTTTTTACCTGGAATTTAATTCATTAAGGCTGAAAAGTGGGTTATGTCAAAAATGAGCGTTTCAGAGCGATAGGAGGCTGTTTTAGCACTGTACAGTCGCCTAAGGCTGAAAAGTGGCTTATGTGAAAAATGAGCGTTTCAGAGCGAGAGCAGCCTGTTTTTGCACTAAGCTGCATTTCACTGAAAAAAGGTCTTTCAACCAGGTTTACTAGCCTGAACTGCATGAATTTGGATCTTCTTCATGGCAAAGGAGTTTTTACCTGGAATTTCATTCATTAAAGGTGAAAAGTGGCTTATGTCAAAAATGAGCGTTTCAGAGCGATTGGAGGCTGTTTTAGCACTGTACAGTCGCCTAAGGCTGAAAAGTGGCTTATGTGAAAAATGAGCGTTTCAGAGCGATTGGAGGCTGTTTTAGCGCTGAAAAGTGGCTTTTGTGAAAAATGAGCGTTTCAGTGCGAGAGCAGCCTGTTTTTGCACTAAGCTGCATTTCACTGAAAAAAGGTCTTTCAAACAGGTTTACTAGCCTGAACTGGTTGAATTTGGATCTTCTTCATGGCAAATGAGTTTTTACCTGGAATTTAATTCATTAAGGCTGAAAAGTGGGTTATGTCAAAAATGAGCGTTTCAGAGCGATAGGAGGCTGTTTTAGCACTGTACAGTCGCCTAAGGCTGAAAAGTGGCTTATGTGAAAAATGAGCGTTTCAGAGCGAGAGCAGCCTGTTTTTGCACTAAGCTGCATTTCACTGAAAAAAGGTCTTTCAACCAGGTTTACTAGCCTGAACTGCATGAATTTGGATCTTCTTCATGGCAAAGGAGTTTTTACCTGGAATTTCATTCATTAAAGGTGAAAAGTGGCTTATGTCAAAAATGAGCGTTTCAGAGCGATTGGAGGCTGTTTTAGCGCTGAAAAGTGGCTTATGTGAAAAATGAGCGTTTCAGAGCGAGAGCAGCCTGTTTTTGCACTAAGCTGCATTTCACTGAAAAAAGGTCTTTCAAACAGGTTTACTAGCCTGAACTGGTTGAATTTGGATCTTCTTCATGGCAAATGAGTTTTTACCTGGAATTTAATTCATTAAGGCTGAAAAGTGGGTTATGTCAAAAATGAGCGTTTCAGAGCGATAGGAGGCTGTTTTAGCACTGTACAGTCGCCTAAGGCTGAAAAGTGGCTTATGTGAAAAATGAGCGTTTCAGAGCGATTGGAGGCTGTTTTAGCGCTGAAAAGTGGCTTATGTGAAAAATGAGCGTTTCAGAGCGAGAGCAGCCTGTTTTTGCACTAAGCTGCATTTCACTGAAAAAAGGTCTTTCAAACAGGTTTACTAGCCTGAACTGGTTGAATTTGGATCTTCTTCATGGCAAAGGAGTTTTTACCTGGAATTTCATTCATTAAAGGTGAAAAGTGGCTTATGTCAAAAATGAGCGTTTCAGAGCGATAGGAGGCTGTTTTAGCACTGTACAGTCGCCTAAGGCTGAAAAGTGTCTTATGTGAAAAATGAGCGTTTCAGAGCGAGAGCAGCCTGTTTTTGCACTAAGCTGCATTTCACTGAAAAAAGGTCTTTCAACCAGGTTTACTAGCCTGAACTGCATGAATTTGGATCTTCTTCATGGCAAAGGAGTTTTTACCTGGAATTTCATTCATTAAAGGTGAAAAGTGGCTTATGTCAAAAATGAGCGTTTCAGAGCGATTGGAGGCTGTTTTAGCGCTGAAAAGTGGCTTATGTGAAAAATGAGCGTTTCAGAGCGAGAGCAGCCTGTTTTTGCACTAAGCTGCATTTCACTGAAAAAAGGTCTTTCAAACAGGTTTACTAGCCTGAACTGGTTGAATTTGGATCTTCTTCATGGCAAATGAGTTTTTACCTGGAATTTAATTCATTAAGGCTGAAAAGTGGGTTATGTCAAAAATGAGCGTTTCAGAGCGATAGGAGGCTGTTTTAGCACTGTACAGTCGCCTAAGGCTGAAAAGTGTCTTATGTGAAAAATGAGCGTTTCAGAGCGAGAGCAGCCTGTTTTTGCACTAAGCTGCATTTCACTGAAAAAAGGTCTTTCAACCAGGTTTACTAGCCTGAACTGCATGAATTTGGATCTTCTTCATGGCAAAGGAGTTTTTACCTGGAATTTCATTCATTAAAGGTGAAAAGTGGCTTATGTCAAAAATGAGCGTTTCAGAGCGATTGGAGGCTGTTTTAGCACTGTACAGTCGCCTAAGGCTGAAAAGTGGCTTATGTGAAAAATGAGCGTTTCAGAGCGATTGGAGGCTGTTTTAGCGCTGAAAAGTGGCTTTTGTGAAAAATGAGCGTTTCAGAGCGAGAGCAGCCTGTTTTTGCACTAAGCTGCATTTCACTGAAAAAAGGTCTTTCAAACAGGTTTACTAGCCTGAACTGGTTGAATTTGGATCTTCTTCATGGCAAAGGAGTTTTTACCTGGAATTTCATTCATTAAAGGTGAAAAGTGGCTTATGTCAAAAATGAGCGTTTCAGAGCGATTGGAGGCTGTTTTAGCGCTGAAAAGTGGCTTATGTGAAAAATGAGCGTTTCAGAGCGAGAGCAGCCTGTTTTTGCACTAAGCTGCATTTCACTGAAAAAAGGTCTTTCAAACAGGTTTACTAGCCTGAACTGGTTGAATTTGGATCTTCTTCATGGCAAATGAGTTTTTACCTGGAATTTAATTCATTAAGGCTGAAAAGTGGGTTATGTCAAAAATGAGCGTTTCAGAGCGATTGGAGGCTGTTTTAGCACTGTACAGTCGCCTAAGGCTGAAAAGTGGCTTATGTCAAAAATGAGCGTTTCAGAGCGATTGGAGGCTGTTTTAGCGCTGAAAAGTGGCTTATGTGAAAAATGAGCGTTTCAGAGCGAGAGCAGCCTGTTTTTGCACTAAGCTGCATTTCACTGAAAAAAGGTCTTTCAAACAGGTTTACTAGCCTGAACTGGTTGAATTTGGATCTTCTTCATGGCAAAGGAGTTTTTACCTGGAATTTCATTCATTAAAGGTGAAAAGTGGCTTATGTCAAAAATGAGCGTTTCAGAGCGATAGGAGGCTGTTTTAGCACTGTACAGTCGCCTAAGGCTGAAAAGTGTCTTATGTGAAAAATGAGCGTTTCAGAGCGAGAGCAGCCTGTTTTTGCACTAAGCTGCATTTCACTGAAAAAAGGTCTTTCAACCAGGTTTACTAGCCTGAACTGGTTGAATTTGGATCTTCTTCATGGCAAAGGAGTTTTTACCTGGAATTTCATTCATTAAAGGTGAAAAGTGGCTTATGTCAAAAATGAGCGTTTCAGAGCCATTGGAGGCTGTTTTAGCGCTGAAAAGTGGCTTATGTGAAAAATGAGCGTTTCAGAGCGAGAGCAGCCTGTTTTTGCACTAAGCTGCATTTCACTGAAAAAAGGTCTTTCAACCAGGTTTACTAGCCTGAACTGCATGAATTTGGATCTTCTTCATGGCAAAGGAGTTTTTACCTGGAATTTCATTCATTAAAGGTGAAAAGTGGCTTATGTCAAAAATGAGCGTTTCAGAGCGATAGGAGGCTGTTTTAGCACTGTACAGTCGCCTAAGGCTGAAAAGTGTCTTATGTGAAAAATGAGCGTTTCAGAGCGATTGGAGGCTGTTTTAGCGCTGAAAAGTGGCTTATGTGAAAAATGAGCGTTTCAGAGCGAGAGCAGCCTGTTTTTGCACTAAGCTGCATTTCACTGAAAAAAGGTCTTTCAAACAGGTTTACTAGCCTGAACTGGTTGAATTTGGATCTTCTTCATGGCAAAGGAGTTTTTACCTGGAATTTCATTCATTAAAGGTGAAAAGTGGCTTATGTCAAAAATGAGCGTTTCAAAGCGATAGGAGGCTGTTTTAGCACTGTACAGTCGCCTAAGGCTGAAAAGTGTCTTATGTGAAAAATGAGCGTTTCAGAGCGAGAGCAGCCTGTTTTTGCACTAAGCTGCATTTCACTGAAAAAAGGTCTTTCAACCAGGTTTACTAGCCTGAACTGCATGAATTTGGATCTTCTTCATGGCAAAGGAGTTTTTACCTGGAATTTCATTCATTAAAGGTGAAAAGTGGCTTATGTCAAAAATGAGCGTTTCAGAGCGATTGGAGGCTGTTTTAGCGCTGAAAAGTGGCTTATGTGAAAAATGAGCGTTTCAGAGCGAGAGCAGCCTGTTTTTGCACTAAGCTGCATTTCACTGAAAAAAGGTCTTTCAAACAGGTTTACTAGCCTGAACTGGTTGAATTTGGATCTTCTTCATGGCAAAGGAGTTTTTACCTGGAATTTCATTCATTAAAGGTGAAAAGTGGCTTATGTTAAAAATGAGCGTTTCAGAGCGATTGGAGGCTGTTTTAGCACTGTACAGTCGCCTAAGGCTGAAAAGTGGCTTATGTCAAAAATGAGCGTTTCAGAGCGATTGGAGGCTGTTTTAGCGCTGAAAAGTGGCTTATGTGAAAAATGAGCGTTTCAGAGCGAGAGCAGCCTGTTTTTGCACTAAGCTGCATTTCACTGAAAAAAGGTCTTTCAAACAGGTTTACTAGCCTGAACTGGTTGAATTTGGATCTTCTTCATGGCAAAGGAGTTTTTACCTGGAATTTCATTCATTAAAGGTGAAAAGTGGCTTATGTCAAAAATGAGCGTTTCAGAGCGATAGGAGGCTGTTTTAGCACTGTACAGTCGCCTAAGGCTGAAAAGTGTCTTATGTGAAAAATGAGCGTTTCAGAGCGAGAGCAGCCTGTTTTTGCACTAAGCTGCATTTCACTGAAAAAAGGTCTTTCAACCAGGTTTACTAGCCTGAACTGGTTGAATTTGGATCTTCTTCATGGCAAAGGAGTTTTTACCTGGAATTTCATTCATTAAAGGTGAAAAGTGGCTTATGTCAAAAATGAGCGTTTCAGAGCCATTGGAGGCTGTTTTAGCGCTGAAAAGTGGCTTATGTGAAAAATGAGCGTTTCAGAGCGAGAGCAGCCTGTTTTTGCACTAAGCTGCATTTCACTGAAAAAAGGTCTTTCAACCAGGTTTACTAGCCTGAACTGCATGAATTTGGATCTTCTTCATGGCAAAGGAGTTTTTACCTGGAATTTCATTCATTAAAGGTGAAAAGTGGCTTATGTCAAAAATGAGCGTTTCAGAGCGATAGGAGGCTGTTTTAGCACTGTACAGTCGCCTAAGGCTGAAAAGTGTCTTATGTGAAAAATGAGCGTTTCAGAGCGATTGGAGGCTGTTTTAGCGCTGAAAAGTGGCTTATGTGAAAAATGAGCGTTTCAGAGCGAGAGCAGCCTGTTTTTGCACTAAGCTGCATTTCACTGAAAAAAGGTCTTTCAAACAGGTTTACTAGCCTGAACTGGTTGAATTTGGATCTTCTTCATGGCAAAGGAGTTTTTACCTGGAATTTCATTCATTAAAGGTGAAAAGTGGCTTATGTCAAAAATGAGCGTTTCAAAGCGATAGGAGGCTGTTTTAGCACTGTACAGTCGCCTAAGGCTGAAAAGTGTCTTATGTGAAAAATGAGCGTTTCAGAGCGAGAGCAGCCTGTTTTTGCACTAAGCTGCATTTCACTGAAAAAAGGTCTTTCAACCAGGTTTACTAGCCTGAACTGCATGAATTTGGATCTTCTTCATGGCAAAGGAGTTTTTACCTGGAATTTCATTCATTAAAGGTGAAAAGTGGCTTATGTCAAAAATGAGCGTTTCAGAGCGATTGGAGGCTGTTTTAGCGCTGAAAAGTGGCTTATGTGAAAAATGAGCGTTTCAGAGCGAGAGCAGCCTGTTTTTGCACTAAGCTGCATTTCACTGAAAAAAGGTCTTTCAAACAGGTTTACTAGCCTGAACTGGTTGAATTTGGATCTTCTTCATGGCAAATTAGTTTTTACCTGGAATTTAATTCATTAAGGCTGAAAAGTGGGTTATGTCAAAAATGAGCGTTTCAGAGCGATAGGAGGCTGTTTTAGCACTGTACAGTCGCCTAAGGCTGAAAAGTGGCTTATGTGAAAAATGAGCGTTTCAGAGCGAGAGCAGCCTGTTTTTGCACTAAGCTGCATTTCACTGAAAAAAGGTCTTTCAGCCAGGTTTACTAGCCTGAACTGCATGAATTTGGATCTTCTTCATGGCAAAGGAGTTTTTACCTGGAATTTCATTCATTAAAGGTGAAAAGTGGCTTATGTCAAAAATGAGCGTTTCAGAGCGATTGGAGGCTGTTTTAGCACTGTACAGTCGCCTAAGGCTGAAAAGTGGCTTATGTGAAAAATGAGCGTTTCAGAGCGATTGGAGGCTGTTTTAGCGCTGAAAAGTGGCTTTTGTGAAAAATGAGCGTTTCAGAGCGAGAGCAGCCTGTTTTTGCACTAAGCTGCATTTCACTGAAAAAAGGTCTTTCAAACAGGTTTACTAGCCTGAACTGGTTGAATTTGGATCTTCTTCATGGCAAATGAGTTTTTACCTGGAATTTAATTCATTAAGGCTGAAAAGTGGGTTATGTCAAAAATGAGCGTTTCAGAGCGATAGGAGGCTGTTTTAGCACTGTACAGTCGCCTAAGGCTGAAAAGTGGCTTATGTGAAAAATGAGCGTTTCAGAGCGAGAGCAGCCTGTTTTTGCACTAAGCTGCATTTCACTGAAAAAAGGTCTTTCAAACAGGTTTACTAGCCTGAACTGGTTGAATTTGGATCTTCTTCATGGCAAATGAGTTTTTACCTGGAATTTAATTCATTAAGGCTGAAAAGTGGGTTATGTCAAAAATGAGCGTTTCAGAGCGATAGGAGGCTGTTTTAGCACTGTACAGTCGCCTAAGGCTGAAAAGTGTCTTATGTGAAAAATGAGCGTTTCAGAGCGAGAGCAGCCTGTTTTTGCACTAAGCTGCATTTCACTGAAAAAAGGTCTTTCAAACAGGTTTACTAGCCTGAACTTGTTGAATTTGGATCTTCTTCATGGCAAAGGAGTTTTTACCTGGAATTTAATTCATTAAGGCTGAAAAGTGGGTTATGTCAAAAATGAGCGTTTCAGAGCGATAGGAGGCTGTTTTAGCACTGTACAGTCGCCTAAGGCTGAAAAGTGGCTTATGTGAAAAATGAGCGTTTCAGAGCGAGAGCAGCCTGTTTTTGCACTAAGCTGCATTTCACTGAAAAAAGGTCTTTCAAACAGGTTTACTAGCCTGAACTTGTTGAATTTGGATCTTCTTCATGGCAAAGGAGTTTTTACCTGGAATTTAATTCATTAAGGCTGAAAATTGGGTTATGTCAAAAATGAGCGTTTCAGAGCGATAGGAGGCTGTTTTAGCACTGTACAGTCGCCTAAGGCTGAAAAGTGGCTTATGTGAAAAATGAGCGTTTCAGAGCGATTGGAGGCTGTTTTAGCGCTGAAAAGTGGCTTATGTGAAAAATGAGCGTTTCAGAGCGAGAGCAGCCTGTTTTTGCACTAAGCTGCATTTCACTGAAAAAAGGTCTTTCAAACAGGTTTACTAGCCTGAACTGCATGAATTTGGATCTTCTTCATGGCAAATTAGTTTTTACCTGGAATTTAATTCATTAAGGCTGAAAAGTGGGTTATGTCAAAAATGAGCGTTTCAGAGCGATAGGAGGCTGTTTTAGCACTGTACAGTCGCCTAAGGCTGAAAAGTGTCTTATGTGAAAAATGAGCGTTTCAGAGCGAGAGCAGCCTGTTTTTGCACTAAGCTGCATTTCACTGAAAAAAGGTCTTTCAACCAGGTTTACTAGCCTGAACTGCATGAATTTGGATCTTCTTCATGGCAAAGGAGTTTTTACCTGGAATTTCATTCATTAAAGGTGAAAAGTGGCTTATGTCAAAAATGAGCGTTTCAGAGCGATTGGAGGCTGTTTTAGCGCTGAAAAGTGGCTTATGTGAAAAATGAGCGTTTCAGAGCGAGAGCAGCCTGTTTTTGCACTAAGCTGCATTTCACTGAAAAAAGGTCTTTCAAACAGGTTTACTAGCCTGAACTTGTTGAATTTGGATCTTCTTCATGGCAAAGGAGTTTTTACCTGGAATTTAATTCATTAAGGCTGAAAAGTGGGTTATGTCAAAAATGAGCGTTTCAGAGCGATAGGAGGCTGTTTTAGCACTGTACAGTCGCCTAAGGCTGAAAAGTGGCTTATGTGAAAAATGAGCGTTTCAGAGCGAGAGCAGCCTGTTTTTGCACTAAGCTGCATTTCACTGAAAAAAGGTCTTTCAAACAGGTTTACTAGCCTGAACTTGTTGAATTTGGATCTTCTTCATGGCAAAGGAGTTTTTACCTGGAATTTAATTCATTAAGGCTGAAAAGTGGGTTATGTCAAAAATGAGCGTTTCAGAGCGATAGGAGGCTGTTTTAGCACTGTACAGTCGCCTAAGGCTGAAAAGTGTCTTATGTGAAAAATGAGCGTTTCAGAGCGAGAGCAGCCTGTTTTTGCACTAAGCTGCATTTCACTGAAAAAAGGTCTTTCAACCAGGTTTACTAGCCTGAACTGCATGAATTTGGATCTTCTTCATGGCAAAGGAGTTTTTACCTGGAATTTCATTCATTAAAGGTGAAAAGTGGCTTATGTCAAAAATGAGCGTTTCAGAGCGATTGGAGGCTGTTTTAGCGCTGAAAAGTGGCTTATGTGAAAAATGAGCGTTTCAGAGCGAGAGCAGCCTGTTTTTGCACTAAGCTGCATTTCACTGAAAAAAGGTCTTTCAAACAGGTTTACTAGCCTGAACTGGTTGAATTTGGATCTTCTTCATGGCAAAGGAGTTTTTACCTGGAATTTCATTCATTAAAGGTGAAAAGTGGCTTATGTGAAAAATGAGCGTTTCAGAGCGATTGGAGGCTGTTTTAGCGCTGAAAAGTGGCTTATGTGAAAAATGAGCGTTTCAGAGCGAGAGCAGCCTGTTTTTGCACTAAGCTGCATTTCACTGAAAAAAGGTCTTTCAACCAGGTTTACTAGCCTGAACTGCATGAATTTGGATCTTCTTCATGGCAAAGGAGTTTTTACCTGGAATTTCATTCATTAAAGGTGAAAAGTGGCTTATGTCAAAAATGAGCGTTTCAGAGCGATTGGAGGCTGTTTTAGCACTGTACAGTCGCCTAAGGCTGAAAAGTGGCTTATGTGAAAAATGAGCGTTTCAGAGCGATTGGAGGCTGTTTTAGCGCTGAAAAGTGGCTTTTGTGAAAAATGAGCGTTTCAGAGCGAGAGCAGCCTGTTTTTGCACTAAGCTGCATTTCACTGAAAAAAGGTCTTTCAAACAGGTTTACTAGCCTGAACTGGTTGAATTTGGATCTTCTTCATGGCAAATTAGTTTTTACCTGGAATTTAATTCATTAAGGCTGAAAAGTGGGTTATGTCAAAAATGAGCGTTTCAGAGCGATAGGAGGCTGTTTTAGCACTGTACAGTCGCCTAAGGCTGAAAAGTGTCTTATGTGAAAAATGAGCGTTTCAGAGCGAGAGCAGCCTGTTTTTGCACTAAGCTGCATTTCACTGAAAAAAGGTCTTTCAACCAGGTTTACTAGCCTGAACTGCATGAATTTGGATCTTCTTCATGGCAAAGGAGTTTTTACCTGGAATTTCATTCATTAAAGGTGAAAAGTGGCTTATGTCAAAAATGAGCGTTTCAGAGCGATTGGAGGCTGTTTTAGCGCTGAAAAGTGGCTTATGTGAAAAATGAGCGTTTCAGAGCGAGAGCAGCCTGTTTTTGCACTAAGCTGCATTTCACTGAAAAAAGGTCTTTCAAACAGGTTTACTAGCCTGAACTGGTTGAATTTGGATCTTCTTCATGGCAAATGAGTTTTTACCTGGAATTTAATTCATTAAGGCTGAAAAGTGGGTTATGTCAAAAATGAGCGTTTCAGAGCGATAGGAGGCTGTTTTAGCACTGTACAGTCGCCTAAGGCTGAAAAGTGGCTCATGTGAAAAATGAGCGTTTCAGAGCGAGAGCAGCCTGTTTTTGCACTAAGCTGCATTTCACTGAAAAAAGGTCTTTCAAACAGGTTTACTAGCCTGAACTTGTTGAATTTGGATCTTCTTCATGGCAAAGGAGTTTTTACCTGGAATTTAATTCATTAAGGCTGAAAAGTGGGTTATGTCAAAAATGAGCGTTTCAGAGCGATAGGAGGCTGTTTTAGCACTGTACAGTCGCCTAAGGCTGAAAAGTGGCTTATGTGAAAAATGAGCGTTTCAGAGCGAGAGCAGCCTGTTTTTGCACTAAGCTGCATTTCACTGAAAAAAGGTCTTTCAAACAGGTTTACTAGCCTGAACTGGTTGAATTTGGATCTTCTTCATGGCAAATGAGTTTTTACCTGGAATTTAATTCATTAAGGCTGAAAAGTGGGTTATGTCAAAAATGAGCGTTTCAGAGCGATAGGAGGCTGTTTTAGCACTGTACAGTCGCCTAAGGCTGAAAAGTGTCTTATGTGAAAAATGAGCGTTTCAGAGCGAGAGCAGCCTGTTTTTGCACTAAGCTGCATTTCACTGAAAAAAGGTCTTTCAAACAGGTTTACTAGCCTGAACTTGTTGAATTTGGATCTTCTTCATGGCAAAGGAGTTTTTACCTGGAATTTAATTCATTAAGGCTGAAAAGTGGGTTATGTCAAAAATGAGCGTTTCAGAGCGATAGGAGGCTGTTTTAGCACTGTACAGTCGCCTAAGGCTGAAAAGTGGCTTATGTGAAAAATGAGCGTTTCAGAGCGAGAGCAGCCTGTTTTTGCACTAAGCTGCATTTCACTGAAAAAAGGTCTTTCAAACAGGTTTACTAGCCTGAACTTGTTGAATTTGGATCTTCTTCATGGCAAAGGAGTTTTTACCTGGAATTTAATTCATTAAGGCTGAAAATTGGGTTATGTCAAAAATGAGCGTTTCAGAGCGATAGGAGGCTGTTTTAGCACTGTACAGTCGCCTAAGGCTGAAAAGTGGCTTATGTGAAAAATGAGCGTTTCAGAGCGATTGGAGGCTGTTTTAGCGCTGAAAAGTGGCTTATGTGAAAAATGAGCGTTTCAGAGCGAGAGCAGCCTGTTTTTGCACTAAGCTGCATTTCACTGAAAAAAGGTCTTTCAAACAGGTTTACTAGCCTGAACTGCATGAATTTGGATCTTCTTCATGGCAAATTAGTTTTTACCTGGAATTTAATTCATTAAGGCTGAAAAGTGGGTTATGTCAAAAATGAGCGTTTCAGAGCGATAGGAGGCTGTTTTAGCACTGTACAGTCGCCTAAGGCTGAAAAGTGTCTTATGTGAAAAATGAGCGTTTCAGAGCGAGAGCAGCCTGTTTTTGCACTAAGCTGCATTTCACTGAAAAAAGGTCTTTCAACCAGGTTTACTAGCCTGAACTGCATGAATTTGGATCTTCTTCATGGCAAAGGAGTTTTTACCTGGAATTTCATTCATTAAAGGTGAAAAGTGGCTTATGTCAAAAATGAGCGTTTCAGAGCGATTGGAGGCTGTTTTAGCGCTGAAAAGTGGCTTATGTGAAAAATGAGCGTTTCAGAGCGAGAGCAGCCTGTTTTTGCACTAAGCTGCATTTCACTGAAAAAAGGTCTTTCAAACAGGTTTACTAGCCTGAACTTGTTGAATTTGGATCTTCTTCATGGCAAAGGAGTTTTTACCTGGAATTTAATTCATTAAGGCTGAAAAGTGGGTTATGTCAAAAATGAGCGTTTCAGAGCGATAGGAGGCTGTTTTAGCACTGTACAGTCGCCTAAGGCTGAAAAGTGGCTTATGTGAAAAATGAGCGTTTCAGAGCGAGAGCAGCCTGTTTTTGCACTAAGCTGCATTTCACTGAAAAAAGGTCTTTCAAACAGGTTTACTAGCCTGAACTTGTTGAATTTGGATCTTCTTCATGGCAAAGGAGTTTTTACCTGGAATTTAATTCATTAAGGCTGAAAAGTGGGTTATGTCAAAAATGAGCGTTTCAGAGCGATAGGAGGCTGTTTTAGCACTGTACAGTCGCCTAAGGCTGAAAAGTGTCTTATGTGAAAAATGAGCGTTTCAGAGCGAGAGCAGCCTGTTTTTGCACTAAGCTGCATTTCACTGAAAAAAGGTCTTTCAACCAGGTTTACTAGCCTGAACTGCATGAATTTGGATCTTCTTCATGGCAAAGGAGTTTTTACCTGGAATTTCATTCATTAAAGGTGAAAAGTGGCTTATGTCAAAAATGAGCGTTTCAGAGCGATTGGAGGCTGTTTTAGCGCTGAAAAGTGGCTTATGTGAAAAATGAGCGTTTCAGAGCGAGAGCAGCCTGTTTTTGCACTAAGCTGCATTTCACTGAAAAAAGGTCTTTCAAACAGGTTTACTAGCCTGAACTGGTTGAATTTGGATCTTCTTCATGGCAAAGGAGTTTTTACCTGGAATTTCATTCATTAAAGGTGAAAAGTGGCTTATGTGAAAAATGAGCGTTTCAGAGCGATTGGAGGCTGTTTTAGCGCTGAAAAGTGGCTTATGTGAAAAATGAGCGTTTCAGAGCGAGAGCAGCCTGTTTTTGCACTAAGCTGCATTTCACTGAAAAAAGGTCTTTCAACCAGGTTTACTAGCCTGAACTGCATGAATTTGGATCTTCTTCATGGCAAAGGAGTTTTTACCTGGAATTTCATTCATTAAAGGTGAAAAGTGGCTTATGTCAAAAATGAGCGTTTCAGAGCGATTGGAGGCTGTTTTAGCACTGTACAGTCGCCTAAGGCTGAAAAGTGGCTTATGTGAAAAATGAGCGTTTCAGAGCGATTGGAGGCTGTTTTAGCGCTGAAAAGTGGCTTTTGTGAAAAATGAGCGTTTCAGAGCGATAGGAGGCTGTTTTAGCACTGTACAGTCGCCTAAGGCTGAAAAGTGTCTTATGTGAAAAATGAGCGTTTCAGAGCGAGAGCAGCCTGTTTTTGCACTAAGCTGCATTTCACTGAAAAAAGGTCTTTCAACCAGGTTTACTAGCCTGAACTGCATGAATTTGGATCTTCTTCATGGCAAAGGAGTTTTTACCTGGAATTTCATTCATTAAAGGTGAAAAGTGGCTTATGTCAAAAATGAGCGTTTCAGAGCGATTGGAGGCTGTTTTAGCGCTGAAAAGTGGCTTATGTGAAAAATGAGCGTTTCAGAGCGAGAGCAGCCTGTTTTTGCACTAAGCTGCATTTCACTGAAAAAAGGTCTTTCAAACAGGTTTACTAGCCTGAACTGGTTGAATTTGGATCTTCTTCATGGCAAATGAGTTTTTACCTGGAATTTAATTCATTAAGGCTGAAAAGTGGGTTATGTCAAAAATGAGCGTTTCAGAGCGATAGGAGGCTGTTTTAGCACTGTACAGTCGCCTAAGGCTGAAAAGTGGCTCATGTGAAAAATGAGCGTTTCAGAGCGAGAGCAGCCTGTTTTTGCACTAAGCTGCATTTCACTGAAAAAAGGTCTTTCAAACAGGTTTACTAGCCTGAACTTGTTGAATTTGGATCTTCTTCATGGCAAAGGAGTTTTTACCTGGAATTTAATTCATTAAGGCTGAAAAGTGGGTTATGTCAAAAATGAGCGTTTCAGAGCGATAGGAGGCTGTTTTAGCACTGTACAGTCGCCTAAGGCTGAAAAGTGGCTTATGTGAAAAATGAGCGTTTCAGAGCGAGAGCAGCCTGTTTTTGCACTAAGCTGCATTTCACTGAAAAAAGGTCTTTCAAACAGGTTTACTAGCCTGAACTGGTTGAATTTGGATCTTCTTCATGGCAAATGAGTTTTTACCTGGAATTTAATTCATTAAGGCTGAAAAGTGGGTTATGTCAAAAATGAGCGTTTCAGAGCGATAGGAGGCTGTTTTAGCACTGTACAGTCGCCTAAGGCTGAAAAGTGTCTTATGTGAAAAATGAGCGTTTCAGAGCGAGAGCAGCCTGTTTTTGCACTAAGCTGCATTTCACTGAAAAAAGGTCTTTCAAACAGGTTTACTAGCCTGAACTTGTTGAATTTGGATCTTCTTCATGGCAAAGGAGTTTTTACCTGGAATTTAATTCATTAAGGCTGAAAAGTGGGTTATGTCAAAAATGAGCGTTTCAGAGCGATAGGAGGCTGTTTTAGCACTGTACAGTCGCCTAAGGCTGAAAAGTGGCTTATGTGAAAAATGAGCGTTTCAGAGCGAGAGCAGCCTGTTTTTGCACTAAGCTGCATTTCACTGAAAAAAGGTCTTTCAAACAGGTTTACTAGCCTGAACTTGTTGAATTTGGATCTTCTTCATGGCAAAGGAGTTTTTACCTGGAATTTAATTCATTAAGGCTGAAAATTGGGTTATGTCAAAAATGAGCGTTTCAGAGCGATAGGAGGCTGTTTTAGCACTGTACAGTCGCCTAAGGCTGAAAAGTGGCTTATGTGAAAAATGAGCGTTTCAGAGCGATTGGAGGCTGTTTTAGCGCTGAAAAGTGGCTTATGTGAAAAATGAGCGTTTCAGAGCGAGAGCAGCCTGTTTTTGCACTAAGCTGCATTTCACTGAAAAAAGGTCTTTCAAACAGGTTTACTAGCCTGAACTGCATGAATTTGGATCTTCTTCATGGCAAATTAGTTTTTACCTGGAATTTAATTCATTAAGGCTGAAAAGTGGGTTATGTCAAAAATGAGCGTTTCAGAGCGATAGGAGGCTGTTTTAGCACTGTACAGTCGCCTAAGGCTGAAAAGTGTCTTATGTGAAAAATGAGCGTTTCAGAGCGAGAGCAGCCTGTTTTTGCACTAAGCTGCATTTCACTGAAAAAAGGTCTTTCAACCAGGTTTACTAGCCTGAACTGCATGAATTTGGATCTTCTTCATGGCAAAGGAGTTTTTACCTGGAATTTCATTCATTAAAGGTGAAAAGTGGCTTATGTCAAAAATGAGCGTTTCAGAGCGATTGGAGGCTGTTTTAGCGCTGAAAAGTGGCTTATGTGAAAAATGAGCGTTTCAGAGCGAGAGCAGCCTGTTTTTGCACTAAGCTGCATTTCACTGAAAAAAGGTCTTTCAAACAGGTTTACTAGCCTGAACTGGTTGAATTTGGATCTTCTTCATGGCAAATGAGTTTTTACCTGGAATTTAATTCATTAAGGCTGAAAAGTGGGTTATGTCAAAAATGAGCGTTTCAGAGCGATAGGAGGCTGTTTTAGCACTGTACAGTCGCCTAAGGCTGAAAAGTGGCTCATGTGAAAAATGAGCGTTTCAGAGCGAGAGCAGCCTGTTTTTGCACTAAGCTGCATTTCACTGAAAAAAGGTCTTTCAAACAGGTTTACTAGCCTGAACTTGTTGAATTTGGATCTTCTTCATGGCAAAGGAGTTTTTACCTGGAATTTAATTCATTAAGGCTGAAAAGTGGGTTATGTCAAAAATGAGCGTTTCAGAGCGATAGGAGGCTGTTTTAGCACTGTACAGTCGCCTAAGGCTGAAAAGTGGCTTATGTGAAAAATGAGCGTTTCAGAGCGAGAGCAGCCTGTTTTTGCACTAAGCTGCATTTCACTGAAAAAAGGTCTTTCAAACAGGTTTACTAGCCTGAACTTGTTGAATTTGGATCTTCTTCATGGCAAAGGAGTTTTTACCTGGAATTTAATTCATTAAGGCTGAAAAGTGGGTTATGTCAAAAATGAGCGTTTCAGAGTGATAGGAGGCTGTTTTAGCACTGTACAGTCGCCTAAGGCTGAAAAGTGTCTTATGTGAAAAATGAGCGTTTCAGAGCGAGAGCAGCCTGTTTTTGCACTAAGCTGCATTTCACTGAAAAAAGGTCTTTCAACCAGGTTTACTAGCCTGAACTGCATGAATTTGGATCTTCTTCATGGCAAAGGAGTTTTTACCTGGAATTTCATTCATTAAAGGTGAAAAGTGGCTTATGTCAAAAATGAGCGTTTCAGAGCGATTGGAGGCTGTTTTAGCGCTGAAAAGTGGCTTATGTGAAAAATGAGCGTTTCAGAGCGAGAGCAGCCTGTTTTTGCACTAAGCTGCATTTCACTGAAAAAAGGTCTTTCAACCAGGTTTACTAGCCTGAACTGCATGAATTTGGATCTTCTTCATGGCAAAGGAGTTTTTACCTGGAATTTCATTCATTAAAGGTGAAAAGTGGCTTATGTCAAAAATGAGCGTTTCAGAGCGATAGGAGGCTGTTTTAGCACTGTACAGTCGCCTAAGGCTGAAAAGTGTCTTATGTGAAAAATGAGCGTTTCAGAGCGATTGGAGGCTGTTTTAGCGCTGAAAAGTGGCTTATGTGAAAAATGAGCGTTTCAGAGCGAGAGCAGCCTGTTTTTGCACTAAGCTGCATTTCACTGAAAAAAGGTCTTTCAAACAGGTTTACTAGCCTGAACTGGTTGAATTTGGATCTTCTTCATGGCAAAGGAGTTTTTACCTGGAATTTCATTCATTAAAGGTGAAAAGTGGCTTATGTCAAAAATGAGCGTTTCAAAGCGATAGGAGGCTGTTTTAGCACTGTACAGTCGCCTAAGGCTGAAAAGTGTCTTATGTGAAAAATGAGCGTTTCAGAGCGAGAGCAGCCTGTTTTTGCACTAAGCTGCATTTCACTGAAAAAAGGTCTTTCAACCAGGTTTACTAGCCTGAACTGCATGAATTTGGATCTTCTTCATGGCAAAGGAGTTTTTACCTGGAATTTCATTCATTAAAGGTGAAAAGTGGCTTATGTCAAAAATGAGCGTTTCAGAGCGATTGGAGGCTGTTTTAGCGCTGAAAAGTGGCTTATGTGAAAAATGAGCGTTTCAGAGCGAGAGCAGCCTGTTTTTGCACTAAGCTGCATTTCACTGAAAAAAGGTCTTTCAAACAGGTTTACTAGCCTGAACTGGTTGAATTTGGATCTTCTTCATGGCAAATTAGTTTTTACCTGGAATTTAATTCATTAAGGCTGAAAAGTGGGTTATGTCAAAAATGAGCGTTTCAGAGCGATAGGAGGCTGTTTTAGCACTGTACAGTCGCCTAAGGCTGAAAAGTGGCTTATGTGAAAAATGAGCGTTTCAGAGCGAGAGCAGCCTGTTTTTGCACTAAGCTGCATTTCACTGAAAAAAGGTCTTTCAGCCAGGTTTACTAGCCTGAACTGCATGAATTTGGATCTTCTTCATGGCAAAGGAGTTTTTACCTGGAATTTCATTCATTAAAGGTGAAAAGTGGCTTATGTCAAAAATGAGCGTTTCAGAGCGATTGGAGGCTGTTTTAGCACTGTACAGTCGCCTAAGGCTGAAAAGTGGCTTATGTGAAAAATGAGCGTTTCAGAGCGATTGGAGGCTGTTTTAGCGCTGAAAAGTGGCTTTTGTGAAAAATGAGCGTTTCAGAGCGAGAGCAGCCTGTTTTTGCACTAAGCTGCATTTCACTGAAAAAAGGTCTTTCAAACAGGTTTACTAGCCTGAACTGGTTGAATTTGGATCTTCTTCATGGCAAATGAGTTTTTACCTGGAATTTAATTCATTAAGGCTGAAAAGTGGGTTATGTCAAAAATGAGCGTTTCAGAGCGATAGGAGGCTGTTTTAGCACTGTACAGTCGCCTAAGGCTGAAAAGTGTCTTATGTGAAAAATGAGCGTTTCAGAGCGAGAGCAGCCTGTTTTTGCACTAAGCTGCATTTCACTGAAAAAAGGTCTTTCAACCAGGTTTACTAGCCTGAACTGCATGAATTTGGATCTTCTTCATGGCAAAGGAGTTTTTACCTGGAATTTCATTCATTAAAGGTGAAAAGTGGCTTATGTCAAAAATGAGCGTTTCAGAGCGATTGGAGGCTGTTTTAGCGCTGAAAAGTGGCTTATGTGAAAAATGAGCGTTTCAGAGCGAGAGCAGCCTGTTTTTGCACTAAGCTGCATTTCACTGAAAAAAGGTCTTTCAAACAGGTTTACTAGCCTGAACTTGTTGAATTTGGATCTTCTTCATGGCAAAGGAGTTTTTACCTGGAATTTAATTCATTAAGGCTGAAAAGTGGGTTATGTCAAAAATGAGCGTTTCAGAGCGATAGGAGGCTGTTTTAGCACTGTACAGTCGCCTAAGGCTGAAAAGTGGCTTATGTGAAAAATGAGCGTTTCAGAGCGAGAGCAGCCTGTTTTTGCACTAAGCTGCATTTCACTGAAAAAAGGTCTTTCAGCCAGGTTTACTAGCCTGAACTGCATGAATTTGGATCTTCTTCATGGCAAAGGAGTTTTTACCTGGAATTTCATTCATTAAAGGTGAAAAGTGGCTTATGTCAAAAATGAGCGTTTCAGAGCGATTGGAGGCTGTTTTAGCACTGTACAGTCGCCTAAGGCTGAAAAGTGGCTTATGTGAAAAATGAGCGTTTCAGAGCGATTGGAGGCTGTTTTAGCGCTGAAAAGTGGCTTTTGTGAAAAATGAGCGTTTCAGAGCGAGAGCAGCCTGTTTTTGCACTAAGCTGCATTTCACTGAAAAAAGGTCTTTCAAACAGGTTTACTAGCCTGAACTGGTTGAATTTGGATCTTCTTCATGGCAAATGAGTTTTTACCTGGAATTTAATTCATTAAGGCTGAAAAGTGGGTTATGTCAAAAATGAGCGTTTCAGAGCGATAGGAGGCTGTTTTAGCACTGTACAGTCGCCTAAGGCTGAAAAGTGTCTTATGTGAAAAATGAGCGTTTCAGAGCGAGAGCAGCCTGTTTTTGCACTAAGCTGCATTTCACTGAAAAAAGGTCTTTCAACCAGGTTTACTAGCCTGAACTGCATGAATTTGGATCTTCTTCATGGCAAAGGAGTTTTTACCTGGAATTTCATTCATTAAAGGTGAAAAGTGGCTTATGTCAAAAATGAGCGTTTCAGAGCGATTGGAGGCTGTTTTAGCGCTGAAAAGTGGCTTATGTGAAAAATGAGCGTTTCAGAGCGAGAGCAGCCTGTTTTTGCACTAAGCTGCATTTCACTGAAAAAAGGTCTTTCAAACAGGTTTACTAGCCTGAACTTGTTGAATTTGGATCTTCTTCATGGCAAAGGAGTTTTTACCTGGAATTTAATTCATTAAGGCTGAAAAGTGGGTTATGTCAAAAATGAGCGTTTCAGAGCGATAGGAGGCTGTTTTAGCACTGTACAGTCGCCTAAGGCTGAAAAGTGGCTTATGTGAAAAATGAGCGTTTCAGAGCGAGAGCAGCCTGTTTTTGCACTAAGCTGCATTTCACTGAAAAAAGGTCTTTCAAACAGGTTTACTAGCCTGAACTTGTTGAATTTGGATCTTCTTCATGGCAAAGGAGTTTTTACCTGGAATTTAATTCATTAAGGCTGAAAAGTGGGTTATGTCAAAAATGAGCGTTTCAGAGCGATAGGAGGCTGTTTTAGCACTGTACAGTCGCCTAAGGCTGAAAAGTGTCTTATGTGAAAAATGAGCGTTTCAGAGCGAGAGCAGCCTGTTTTTGCACTAAGCTGCATTTCACTGAAAAAAGGTCTTTCAACCAGGTTTACTAGCCTGAACTGCATGAATTTGGATCTTCTTCATGGCAAAGGAGTTTTTACCTGGAATTTCATTCATTAAAGGTGAAAAGTGGCTTATGTCAAAAATGAGCGTTTCAGAGCGATTGGAGGCTGTTTTAGCGCTGAAAAGTGGCTTATGTGAAAAATGAGCGTTTCAGAGCGAGAGCAGCCTGTTTTTGCACTAAGCTGCATTTCACTGAAAAAAGGTCTTTCAAACAGGTTTACTAGCCTGAACTGGTTGAATTTGGATCTTCTTCATGGCAAAGGAGTTTTTACCTGGAATTTCATTCATTAAAGGTGAAAAGTGGCTTATGTCAAAAATGAGCGTTTCAGAGCGATTGGAGGCTGTTTTAGCGCTGAAAAGTGGCTTATGTGAAAAATGAGCGTTTCAGAGCGAGAGCAGCCTGTTTTTGCACTAAGCTGCATTTCACTGAAAAAAGGTCTTTCAACCAGGTTTACTAGCCTGAACTGCATGAATTTGGATCTTCTTCATGGCAAAGGAGTTTTTACCTGGAATTTCATTCATTAAAGGTGAAAAGTGGCTTATGTGAAAAATGAGCGTTTCAGAGCGATTGGAGGCTGTTTTAGCGCTGAAAAGTGGCTTATGTGAAAAATGAGCGTTTCAGAGCGAGAGCAGCCTGTTTTTGCACTAAGCTGCATTTCACTGAAAAAAGGTCTTTCAAACAGGTTTACTAGCCTGAACTGGTTGAATTTGGATCTTCTTCATGGCAAATGAGTTTTTACCTGGAATTTAATTCATTAAGGCTGAAAAGTGGGTTATGTCAAAAATGAGCGTTTCAGAGCGATAGGAGGCTGTTTTAGCACTGTACAGTCGCCTAAGGCTGAAAAGTGGCTTATGTGAAAAATGAGCGTTTCAGAGCGAGAGCAGCCTGTTTTTGCACTAAGCTGCATTTCACTGAAAAAAGGTCTTTCAAACAGGTTTACTAGCCTGAACTTGTTGAATTTGGATCTTCTTCATGGCAAAGGAGTTTTTACCTGGAATTTAATTCATTAAGGCTGAAAAGTGGGTTATGTCAAAAATGAGCGTTTCAGAGCGAGAGCAGCCTGTTTTTGCACTAAGCTGCATTTCACTGAAAAAAGGTCTTTCAAACAGGTTTACTAGCCTGAACTGGTTGAATTTGGATCTTCTTCATGGCAAATGAGTTTTTACCTGGAATTTAATTCATTAAGGCTGAAAAGTGGGTTATGTCAAAAATGAGCGTTTCAGAGCGATAGGAGGCTGTTTTAGCACTGTACAGTCGCCTAAGGCTGAAAAGTGGCTTATGTGAAAAATGAGCGTTTCAGAGCGAGAGCAGCCTGTTTTTGCACTAAGCTGCATTTCACTGAAAAAAGGTCTTTCAAACAGGTTTACTAGCCTGAACTGGTTGAATTTGGATCTTCTTCATGGCAAATGAGTTTTTACCTGGAATTTAATTCATTAAGGCTGAAAAGTGGGTTATGTCAAAAATGAGCGTTTCAGAGCGATAGGAGGCTGTTTTAGCACTGTACAGTCGCCTAAGGCTGAAAAGTGGCTTATGTGAAAAATGAGCGTTTCAGAGCGAGAGCAGCCTGTTTTTGCACTAAGCTGCATTTCACTGAAAAAAGGTCTTTCAAACAGGTTTACTAGCCTGAACTTGTTGAATTTGGATCTTCTTCATGGCAAAGGAGTTTTTACCTGGAATTTAATTCATTAAGGCTGAAAAGTGGGTTATGTCAAAAATGAGCGTTTCAGAGCGATAGGAGGCTGTTTTAGCACTGTACAGTCGCCTAAGGCTGAAAAGTGGCTTATGTGAAAAATGAGCGTTTCAGAGCGAGAGCAGCCTGTTTTTGCACTAAGCTGCATTTCACTGAAAAAAGGTCTTTCAAACAGGTTTACTAGCCTGAACTTGTTGAATTTGGATCTTCTTCATGGCAAAGGAGTTTTTACCTGGAATTTAATTCATTAAGGCTGAAAATTGGGTTATGTCAAAAATGAGCGTTTCAGAGCGATAGGAGGCTGTTTTAGCACTGTACAGTCGCCTAAGGCTGAAAAGTGGCTTATGTGAAAAATGAGCGTTTCAGAGCGATTGGAGGCTGTTTTAGCGCTGAAAAGTGGCTTATGTGAAAAATGAGCGTTTCAGAGCGAGAGCAGCCTGTTTTTGCACTAAGCTGCATTTCACTGAAAAAAGGTCTTTCAACCAGGTTTACTAGCCTGAACTGCATGAATTTGGATCTTCTTCATGGCAAAGGAGTTTTTACCTGGAATTTCATTCATTAAAGGTGAAAAGTGGCTTATGTCAAAAATGAGCGTTTCAGAGCGATTGGAGGCTGTTTTAGCACTGTACAGTCGCCTAAGGCTGAAAAGTGGCTTATGTGAAAAATGAGCGTTTCAGAGCGATTGGAGGCTGTTTTAGCGCTGAAAAGTGGCTTTTGTGAAAAATGAGCGTTTCAGAGCGAGAGCAGCCTGTTTTTGCACTAAGCTGCATTTCACTGAAAAAAGGTCTTTCAAACAGGTTTACTAGCCTGAACTGGTTGAATTTGGATCTTCTTCATGGCAAATTAGTTTTTACCTGGAATTTAATTCATTAAGGCTGAAAAGTGGGTTATGTCAAAAATGAGCGTTTCAGAGCGATAGGAGGCTGTTTTAGCACTGTACAGTCGCCTAAGGCTGAAAAGTGGCTCATGTGAAAAATGAGCGTTTCAGAGCGAGAGCAGCCTGTTTTTGCACTAAGCTGCATTTCACTGAAAAAAGGTCTTTCAAACAGGTTTACTAGCCTGAACTTGTTGAATTTGGATCTTCTTCATGGCAAAGGAGTTTTTACCTGGAATTTAATTCATTAAGGCTGAAAAGTGGGTTATGTCAAAAATGAGCGTTTCAGAGCGATAGGAGGCTGTTTTAGCACTGTACAGTCGCCTAAGGCTGAAAAGTGGCTTATGTGAAAAATGAGCGTTTCAGAGCGAGAGCAGCCTGTTTTTGCACTAAGCTGCATTTCACTGAAAAAAGGTCTTTCAAACAGGTTTACTAGCCTGAACTTGTTGAATTTGGATCTTCTTCATGGCAAAGGAGTTTTTACCTGGAATTTAATTCATTAAGGCTGAAAAGTGGGTTATGTCAAAAATGAGCGTTTCAGAGCGATAGGAGGCTGTTTTAGCACTGTACAGTCGCCTAAGGCTGAAAAGTGTCTTATGTGAAAAATGAGCGTTTCAGAGCGAGAGCAGCCTGTTTTTGCACTAAGCTGCATTTCACTGAAAAAAGGTCTTTCAACCAGGTTTACTAGCCTGAACTGCATGAATTTGGATCTTCTTCATGGCAAAGGAGTTTTTACCTGGAATTTCATTCATTAAAGGTGAAAAGTGGCTTATGTCAAAAATGAGCGTTTCAGAGCGATTGGAGGCTGTTTTAGCGCTGAAAAGTGGCTTATGTGAAAAATGAGCGTTTCAGAGCGAGAGCAGCCTGTTTTTGCACTAAGCTGCATTTCACTGAAAAAAGGTCTTTCAAACAGGTTTACTAGCCTGAACTGGTTGAATTTGGATCTTCTTCATGGCAAAGGAGTTTTTACCTGGAATTTCATTCATTAAAGGTGAAAAGTGGCTTATGTCAAAAATGAGCGTTTCAGAGCGATTGGAGGCTGTTTTAGCGCTGAAAAGTGGCTTATGTGAAAAATGAGCGTTTCAGAGCGAGAGCAGCCTGTTTTTGCACTAAGCTGCATTTCACTGAAAAAAGGTCTTTCAAACAGGTTTACTAGCCTGAACTTGTTGAATTTGGATCTTCTTCATGGCAAAGGAGTTTTTACCTGGAATTTAATTCATTAAGGCTGAAAAGTGGGTTATGTCAAAAATGAGCGTTTCAGAGCGATAGGAGGCTGTTTTAGCACTGTACAGTCGCCTAAGGCTGAAAAGTGTCTTATGTGAAAAATGAGCGTTTCAGAGCGAGAGCAGCCTGTTTTTGCACTAAGCTGCATTTCACTGAAAAAAGGTCTTTCAACCAGGTTTACTAGCCTGAACTGCATGAATTTGGATCTTCTTCATGGCAAAGGAGTTTTTACCTGGAATTTCATTCATTAAAGGTGAAAAGTGGCTTATGTCAAAAATGAGCGTTTCAGAGCGATTGGAGGCTGTTTTAGCGCTGAAAAGTGGCTTATGTGAAAAATGAGCGTTTCAGAGCGAGAGCAGCCTGTTTTTGCACTAAGCTGCATTTCACTGAAAAAAGGTCTTTCAAACAGGTTTACTAGCCTGAACTGGTTGAATTTGGATCTTCTTCATGGCAAAGGAGTTTTTACCTGGAATTTCATTCATTAAAGGTGAAAAGTGGCTTATGTCAAAAATGAGCGTTTCAGAGCGATTGGAGGCTGTTTTAGCGCTGAAAAGTGGCTTATGTGAAAAATGAGCGTTTCAGAGCGAGAGCAGCCTGTTTTTGCACTAAGCTGCATTTCACTGAAAAAAGGTCTTTCAACCAGGTTTACTAGCCTGAACTGCATGAATTTGGATCTTCTTCATGGCAAAGGAGTTTTTACCTGGAATTTCATTCATTAAAGGTGAAAAGTGGCTTATGTGAAAAATGAGCGTTTCAGAGCGATTGGAGGCTGTTTTAGCGCTGAAAAGTGGCTTATGTGAAAAATGAGCGTTTCAGAGCGAGAGCAGCCTGTTTTTGCACTAAGCTGCATTTCACTGAAAAAAGGTCTTTCAAACAGGTTTACTAGCCTGAACTGGTTGAATTTGGATCTTCTTCATGGCAAATGAGTTTTTACCTGGAATTTAATTCATTAAGGCTGAAAAGTGGGTTATGTCAAAAATGAGCGTTTCAGAGCGATAGGAGGCTGTTTTAGCACTGTACAGTCGCCTAAGGCTGAAAAGTGGCTTATGTGAAAAATGAGCGTTTCAGAGCGAGAGCAGCCTGTTTTTGCACTAAGCTGCATTTCACTGAAAAAAGGTCTTTCAAACAGGTTTACTAGCCTGAACTTGTTGAATTTGGATCTTCTTCATGGCAAAGGAGTTTTTACCTGGAATTTAATTCATTAAGGCTGAAAAGTGGGTTATGTCAAAAATGAGCGTTTCAGAGCGAGAGCAGCCTGTTTTTGCACTAAGCTGCATTTCACTGAAAAAAGGTCTTTCAAACAGGTTTACTAGCCTGAACTGGTTGAATTTGGATCTTCTTCATGGCAAATGAGTTTTTACCTGGAATTTAATTCATTAAGGCTGAAAAGTGGGTTATGTCAAAAATGAGCGTTTCAGAGCGATAGGAGGCTGTTTTAGCACTGTACAGTCGCCTAAGGCTGAAAAGTGGCTTATGTGAAAAATGAGCGTTTCAGAGCGAGAGCAGCCTGTTTTTGCACTAAGCTGCATTTCACTGAAAAAAGGTCTTTCAAACAGGTTTACTAGCCTGAACTGGTTGAATTTGGATCTTCTTCATGGCAAATGAGTTTTTACCTGGAATTTAATTCATTAAGGCTGAAAAGTGGGTTATGTCAAAAATGAGCGTTTCAGAGCGATAGGAGGCTGTTTTAGCACTGTACAGTCGCCTAAGGCTGAAAAGTGGCTTATGTGAAAAATGAGCGTTTCAGAGCGAGAGCAGCCTGTTTTTGCACTAAGCTGCATTTCACTGAAAAAAGGTCTTTCAAACAGGTTTACTAGCCTGAACTTGTTGAATTTGGATCTTCTTCATGGCAAAGGAGTTTTTACCTGGAATTTAATTCATTAAGGCTGAAAAGTGGGTTATGTCAAAAATGAGCGTTTCAGAGCGATAGGAGGCTGTTTTAGCACTGTACAGTCGCCTAAGGCTGAAAAGTGGCTTATGTGAAAAATGAGCGTTTCAGAGCGAGAGCAGCCTGTTTTTGCACTAAGCTGCATTTCACTGAAAAAAGGTCTTTCAAACAGGTTTACTAGCCTGAACTTGTTGAATTTGGATCTTCTTCATGGCAAAGGAGTTTTTACCTGGAATTTAATTCATTAAGGCTGAAAATTGGGTTATGTCAAAAATGAGCGTTTCAGAGCGATAGGAGGCTGTTTTAGCACTGTACAGTCGCCTAAGGCTGAAAAGTGGCTTATGTGAAAAATGAGCGTTTCAGAGCGATTGGAGGCTGTTTTAGCGCTGAAAAGTGGCTTATGTGAAAAATGAGCGTTTCAGAGCGAGAGCAGCCTGTTTTTGCACTAAGCTGCATTTCACTGAAAAAAGGTCTTTCAACCAGGTTTACTAGCCTGAACTGCATGAATTTGGATCTTCTTCATGGCAAAGGAGTTTTTACCTGGAATTTCATTCATTAAAGGTGAAAAGTGGCTTATGTCAAAAATGAGCGTTTCAGAGCGATTGGAGGCTGTTTTAGCACTGTACAGTCGCCTAAGGCTGAAAAGTGGCTTATGTGAAAAATGAGCGTTTCAGAGCGATTGGAGGCTGTTTTAGCGCTGAAAAGTGGCTTTTGTGAAAAATGAGCGTTTCAGAGCGAGAGCAGCCTGTTTTTGCACTAAGCTGCATTTCACTGAAAAAAGGTCTTTCAAACAGGTTTACTAGCCTGAACTGGTTGAATTTGGATCTTCTTCATGGCAAATTAGTTTTTACCTGGAATTTAATTCATTAAGGCTGAAAAGTGGGTTATGTCAAAAATGAGCGTTTCAGAGCGATAGGAGGCTGTTTTAGCACTGTACAGTCGCCTAAGGCTGAAAAGTGTCTTATGTGAAAAATGAGCGTTTCAGAGCGAGAGCAGCCTGTTTTTGCACTAAGCTGCATTTCACTGAAAAAAGGTCTTTCAACCAGGTTTACTAGCCTGAACTGCATGAATTTGGATCTTCTTCATGGCAAAGGAGTTTTTACCTGGAATTTCATTCATTAAAGGTGAAAAGTGGCTTATGTGAAAAATGAGCGTTTCAGAGCGAGAGCAGCCTGTTTTTGCACTAAGCTGCATTTCACTGAAAAAAGGTCTTTCAAACAGGTTTACTAGCCTGAACTGGTTGAATTTGGATCTTCTTCATGGCAAATGAGTTTTTACCTGGAATTTAATTCATTAAGGCTGAAAAGTGGGTTATGTCAAAAATGAGCGTTTCAGAGCGATAGGAGGCTGTTTTAGCACTGTACAGTCGCCTAAGGCTGAAAAGTGGCTCATGTGAAAAATGAGCGTTTCAGAGCGAGAGCAGCCTGTTTTTGCACTAAGCTGCATTTCACTGAAAAAAGGTCTTTCAAACAGGTTTACTAGCCTGAACTTGTTGAATTTGGATCTTCTTCATGGCAAAGGAGTTTTTACCTGGAATTTAATTCATTAAGGCTGAAAAGTGGGTTATGTCAAAAATGAGCGTTTCAGAGCGATAGGAGGCTGTTTTAGCACTGTACAGTCGCCTAAGGCTGAAAAGTGGCTTATGTGAAAAATGAGCGTTTCAGAGCGAGAGCAGCCTGTTTTTGCACTAAGCTGCATTTCACTGAAAAAAGGTCTTTCAAACAGGTTTACTAGCCTGAACTTGTTGAATTTGGATCTTCTTCATGGCAAAGGAGTTTTTACCTGGAATTTAATTCATTAAGGCTGAAAAGTGGGTTATGTCAAAAATGAGCGTTTCAGAGCGATTGGAGGCTGTTTTAGCACTGTACAGTCGCCTAAGGCTGAAAAGTGTCTTATGTGAAAAATGAGCGTTTCAGAGCGAGAGCAGCCTGTTTTTGCACTAAGCTGCATTTCACTGAAAAAAGGTCTTTCAACCAGGTTTACTAGCCTGAACTGCATGAATTTGGATCTTCTTCATGGCAAAGGAGTTTTTACCTGGAATTTCATTCATTAAAGGTGAAAAGTGGCTTATGTCAAAAATGAGCGTTTCAGAGCGATTGGAGGCTGTTTTAGCGCTGAAAAGTGGCTTATGTGAAAAATGAGCGTTTCAGAGCGAGAGCAGCCTGTTTTTGCACTAAGCTGCATTTCACTGAAAAAAGGTCTTTCAAACAGGTTTACTAGCCTGAACTGGTTGAATTTGGATCTTCTTCATGGCAAAGGAGTTTTTACCTGGAATTTCATTCATTAAAGGTGAAAAGTGGCTTATGTCAAAAATGAGCGTTTCAGAGCGATTGGAGGCTGTTTTAGCGCTGAAAAGTGGCTTATGTGAAAAATGAGCGTTTCAGAGCGAGAGCAGCCTGTTTTTGCACTAAGCTGCATTTCACTGAAAAAAGGTCTTTCAAACAGGTTTACTAGCCTGAACTGGTTGAATTTGGATCTTCTTCATGGCAAATGAGTTTTTACCTGGAATTTAATTCATTAAGGCTGAAAAGTGGGTTATGTCAAAAATGAGCGTTTCAGAGCGATAGGAGGCTGTTTTAGCACTGTACAGTCGCCTAAGGCTGAAAAGTGGCTTATGTGAAAAATGAGCGTTTCAGAGCGAGAGCAGCCTGTTTTTGCACTAAGCTGCATTTCACTGAAAAAAGGTCTTTCAACCAGGTTTACTAGCCTGAACTGCATGAATTTGGATCTTCTTCATGGCAAAGGAGTTTTTACCTGGAATTTCATTCATTAAAGGTGAAAAGTGGCTTATGTCAAAAATGAGCGTTTCAGAGCGATTGGAGGCTGTTTTAGCGCTGAAAAGTGGCTTATGTGAAAAATGAGCGTTTCAGAGCGAGAGCAGCCTGTTTTTGCACTAAGCTGCATTTCACTGAAAAAAGGTCTTTCAAACAGGTTTACTAGCCTGAACTGGTTGAATTTGGATCTTCTTCATGGCAAATGAGTTTTTACCTGGAATTTAATTCATTAAGGCTGAAAAGTGGGTTATGTCAAAAATGAGCGTTTCAGAGCGATAGGAGGCTGTTTTAGCACTGTACAGTCGCCTAAGGCTGAAAAGTGGCTCATGTGAAAAATGAGCGTTTCAGAGCGAGAGCAGCCTGTTTTTGCACTAAGCTGCATTTCACTGAAAAAAGGTCTTTCAAACAGGTTTACTAGCCTGAACTTGTTGAATTTGGATCTTCTTCATGGCAAAGGAGTTTTTACCTGGAATTTAATTCATTAAGGCTGAAAAGTGGGTTATGTCAAAAATGAGCGTTTCAGAGCGATAGGAGGCTGTTTTAGCACTGTACAGTCGCCTAAGGCTGAAAAGTGGCTTATGTGAAAAATGAGCGTTTCAGAGCGAGAGCAGCCTGTTTTTGCACTAAGCTGCATTTCACTGAAAAAAGGTCTTTCAAACAGGTTTACTAGCCTGAACTTGTTGAATTTGGATCTTCTTCATGGCAAAGGAGTTTTTACCTGGAATTTAATTCATTAAGGCTGAAAAGTGGGTTATGTCAAAAATGAGCGTTTCAGAGCGATAGGAGGCTGTTTTAGCACTGTACAGTCGCCTAAGGCTGAAAAGTGTCTTATGTGAAAAATGAGCGTTTCAGAGCGAGAGCAGCCTGTTTTTGCACTAAGCTGCATTTCACTGAAAAAAGGTCTTTCAAACAGGTTTACTAGCCTGAACTGGTTGAATTTGGATCTTCTTCATGGCAAAGGAGTTTTTACCTGGAATTTCATTCATTAAAGGTGAAAAGTGGCTTATGTCAAAAATGAGCGTTTCAGAGCGATTGGAGGCTGTTTTAGCGCTGAAAAGTGGCTTATGTGAAAAATGAGCGTTTCAGAGCGAGAGCAGCCTGTTTTTGCACTAAGCTGCATTTCACTGAAAAAAGGTCTTTCAAACAGGTTTACTAGCCTGAACTTGTTGAATTTGGATCTTCTTCATGGCAAAGGAGTTTTTACCTGGAATTTAATTCATTAAGGCTGAAAAGTGGGTTATGTCAAAAATGAGCGTTTCAGAGCGATAGGAGGCTGTTTTAGCACTGTACAGTCGCCTAAGGCTGAAAAGTGGCTTATGTGAAAAATGAGCGTTTCAGAGCGAGAGCAGCCTGTTTTTGCACTAAGCTGCATTTCACTGAAAAAAGGTCTTTCAAACAGGTTTACTAGCCTGAACTTGTTGAATTTGGATCTTCTTCATGGCAAAGGAGTTTTTACCTGGAATTTAATTCATTAAGGCTGAAAAGTGGGTTATGTCAAAAATGAGCGTTTCAGAGCGATAGGAGGCTGTTTTAGCACTGTACAGTCGCCTAAGGCTGAAAAGTGTCTTATGTGAAAAATGAGCGTTTCAGAGCGAGAGCAGCCTGTTTTTGCACTAAGCTGCATTTCACTGAAAAAAGGTCTTTCAACCAGGTTTACTAGCCTGAACTGCATGAATTTGGATCTTCTTCATGGCAAAGGAGTTTTTACCTGGAATTTCATTCATTAAAGGTGAAAAGTGGCTTATGTCAAAAATGAGCGTTTCAGAGCGATTGGAGGCTGTTTTAGCGCTGAAAAGTGGCTTATGTGAAAAATGAGCGTTTCAGAGCGAGAGCAGCCTGTTTTTGCACTAAGCTGCATTTCACTGAAAAAAGGTCTTTCAAACAGGTTTACTAGCCTGAACTGGTTGAATTTGGATCTTCTTCATGGCAAAGGAGTTTTTACCTGGAATTTCATTCATTAAAGGTGAAAAGTGGCTTATGTCAAAAATGAGCGTTTCAGAGCGATTGGAGGCTGTTTTAGCGCTGAAAAGTGGCTTATGTGAAAAATGAGCGTTTCAGAGCGAGAGCAGCCTGTTTTTGCACTAAGCTGCATTTCACTGAAAAAAGGTCTTTCAACCAGGTTTACTAGCCTGAACTGCATGAATTTGGATCTTCTTCATGGCAAAGGAGTTTTTACCTGGAATTTCATTCATTAAAGGTGAAAAGTGGCTTATGTGAAAAATGAGCGTTTCAGAGCGATTGGAGGCTGTTTTAGCGCTGAAAAGTGGCTTATGTGAAAAATGAGCGTTTCAGAGCGAGAGCAGCCTGTTTTTGCACTAAGCTGCATTTCACTGAAAAAAGGTCTTTCAACCAGGTTTACTAGCCTGAACTGCATGAATTTGGATCTTCTTCATGGCAAAGGAGTTTTTACCTGGAATTTCATTCATTAAAGGTGAAAAGTGGCTTATGTCAAAAATGAGCGTTTCAGAGCGATTGGAGGCTGTTTTAGCACTGTACAGTCGCCTAAGGCTGAAAAGTGGCTTATGTGAAAAATGAGCGTTTCAGAGCGATTGGAGGCTGTTTTAGCGCTGAAAAGTGGCTTTTGTGAAAAATGAGCGTTTCAGAGCGAGAGCAGCCTGTTTTTGCACTAAGCTGCATTTCACTGAAAAAAGGTCTTTCAAACAGGTTTACTAGCCTGAACTGGTTGAATTTGGATCTTCTTCATGGCAAATTAGTTTTTACCTGGAATTTAATTCATTAAGGCTGAAAAGTGGGTTATGTCAAAAATGAGCGTTTCAGAGCGATAGGAGGCTGTTTTAGCACTGTACAGTCGCCTAAGGCTGAAAAGTGTCTTATGTGAAAAATGAGCGTTTCAGAGCGAGAGCAGCCTGTTTTTGCACTAAGCTGCATTTCACTGAAAAAAGGTCTTTCAACCAGGTTTACTAGCCTGAACTGCATGAATTTGGATCTTCTTCATGGCAAAGGAGTTTTTACCTGGAATTTCATTCATTAAAGGTGAAAAGTGGCTTATGTGAAAAATGAGCGTTTCAGAGCGAGAGCAGCCTGTTTTTGCACTAAGCTGCATTTCACTGAAAAAAGGTCTTTCAAACAGGTTTACTAGCCTGAACTGGTTGAATTTGGATCTTCTTCATGGCAAATGAGTTTTTACCTGGAATTTAATTCATTAAGGCTGAAAAGTGGGTTATGTCAAAAATGAGCGTTTCAGAGCGATAGGAGGCTGTTTTAGCACTGTACAGTCGCCTAAGGCTGAAAAGTGGCTCATGTGAAAAATGAGCGTTTCAGAGCGAGAGCAGCCTGTTTTTGCACTAAGCTGCATTTCACTGAAAAAAGGTCTTTCAAACAGGTTTACTAGCCTGAACTTGTTGAATTTGGATCTTCTTCATGGCAAAGGAGTTTTTACCTGGAATTTAATTCATTAAGGCTGAAAAGTGGGTTATGTCAAAAATGAGCGTTTCAGAGCGATAGGAGGCTGTTTTAGCACTGTACAGTCGCCTAAGGCTGAAAAGTGGCTTATGTGAAAAATGAGCGTTTCAGAGCGAGAGCAGCCTGTTTTTGCACTAAGCTGCATTTCACTGAAAAAAGGTCTTTCAAACAGGTTTACTAGCCTGAACTTGTTGAATTTGGATCTTCTTCATGGCAAAGGAGTTTTTACCTGGAATTTAATTCATTAAGGCTGAAAAGTGGGTTATGTCAAAAATGAGCGTTTCAGAGCGATAGGAGGCTGTTTTAGCACTGTACAGTCGCCTAAGGCTGAAAAGTGTCTTATGTGAAAAATGAGCGTTTCAGAGCGAGAGCAGCCTGTTTTTGCACTAAGCTGCATTTCACTGAAAAAAGGTCTTTCAACCAGGTTTACTAGCCTGAACTGCATGAATTTGGATCTTCTTCATGGCAAAGGAGTTTTTACCTGGAATTTCATTCATTAAAGGTGAAAAGTGGCTTATGTCAAAAATGAGCGTTTCAGAGCGATTGGAGGCTGTTTTAGCGCTGAAAAGTGGCTTATGTGAAAAATGAGCGTTTCAGAGCGAGAGCAGCCTGTTTTTGCACTAAGCTGCATTTCACTGAAAAAAGGTCTTTCAAACAGGTTTACTAGCCTGAACTGGTTGAATTTGGATCTTCTTCATGGCAAAGGAGTTTTTACCTGGAATTTCATTCATTAAAGGTGAAAAGTGGCTTATGTCAAAAATGAGCGTTTCAGAGCGATTGGAGGCTGTTTTAGCGCTGAAAAGTGGCTTATGTGAAAAATGAGCGTTTCAGAGCGAGAGCAGCCTGTTTTTGCACTAAGCTGCATTTCACTGAAAAAAGGTCTTTCAAACAGGTTTACTAGCCTGAACTTGTTGAATTTGGATCTTCTTCATGGCAAAGGAGTTTTTACCTGGAATTTAATTCATTAAGGCTGAAAAGTGGGTTATGTCAAAAATGAGCGTTTCAGAGCGATAGGAGGCTGTTTTAGCACTGTACAGTCGCCTAAGGCTGAAAAGTGGCTTATGTGAAAAATGAGCGTTTCAGAGCGAGAGCAGCCTGTTTTTGCACTAAGCTGCATTTCACTGAAAAAAGGTCTTTCAAACAGGTTTACTAGCCTGAACTTGTTGAATTTGGATCTTCTTCATGGCAAAGGAGTTTTTACCTGGAATTTAATTCATTAAGGCTGAAAAGTGGGTTATGTCAAAAATGAGCGTTTCAGAGCGATAGGAGGCTGTTTTAGCACTGTACAGTCGCCTAAGGCTGAAAAGTGTCTTATGTGAAAAATGAGCGTTTCAGAGCGAGAGCAGCCTGTTTTTGCACTAAGCTGCATTTCACTGAAAAAAGGTCTTTCAACCAGGTTTACTAGCCTGAACTGCATGAATTTGGATCTTCTTCATGGCAAAGGAGTTTTTACCTGGAATTTCATTCATTAAAGGTGAAAAGTGGCTTATGTCAAAAATGAGCGTTTCAGAGCGATTGGAGGCTGTTTTAGCGCTGAAAAGTGGCTTATGTGAAAAATGAGCGTTTCAGAGCGAGAGCAGCCTGTTTTTGCACTAAGCTGCATTTCACTGAAAAAAGGTCTTTCAAACAGGTTTACTAGCCTGAACTGGTTGAATTTGGATCTTCTTCATGGCAAAGGAGTTTTTACCTGGAATTTCATTCATTAAAGGTGAAAAGTGGCTTATGTCAAAAATGAGCGTTTCAGAGCGATTGGAGGCTGTTTTAGCGCTGAAAAGTGGCTTATGTGAAAAATGAGCGTTTCAGAGCGAGAGCAGCCTGTTTTTGCACTAAGCTGCATTTCACTGAAAAAAGGTCTTTCAACCAGGTTTACTAGCCTGAACTGCATGAATTTGGATCTTCTTCATGGCAAAGGAGTTTTTACCTGGAATTTCATTCATTAAAGGTGAAAAGTGGCTTATGTGAAAAATGAGCGTTTCAGAGCGATTGGAGGCTGTTTTAGCGCTGAAAAGTGGCTTATGTGAAAAATGAGCGTTTCAGAGCGAGAGCAGCCTGTTTTTGCACTAAGCTGCATTTCACTGAAAAAAGGTCTTTCAACCAGGTTTACTAGCCTGAACTGCATGAATTTGGATCTTCTTCATGGCAAAGGAGTTTTTACCTGGAATTTCATTCATTAAAGGTGAAAAGTGGCTTATGTCAAAAATGAGCGTTTCAGAGCGATTGGAGGCTGTTTTAGCACTGTACAGTCGCCTAAGGCTGAAAAGTGGCTTATGTGAAAAATGAGCGTTTCAGAGCGATTGGAGGCTGTTTTAGCGCTGAAAAGTGGCTTTTGTGAAAAATGAGCGTTTCAGAGCGAGAGCAGCCTGTTTTTGCACTAAGCTGCATTTCACTGAAAAAAGGTCTTTCAAACAGGTTTACTAGCCTGAACTGGTTGAATTTGGATCTTCTTCATGGCAAATTAGTTTTTACCTGGAATTTAATTCATTAAGGCTGAAAAGTGGGTTATGTCAAAAATGAGCGTTTCAGAGCGATAGGAGGCTGTTTTAGCACTGTACAGTCGCCTAAGGCTGAAAAGTGTCTTATGTGAAAAATGAGCGTTTCAGAGCGAGAGCAGCCTGTTTTTGCACTAAGCTGCATTTCACTGAAAAAAGGTCTTTCAACCAGGTTTACTAGCCTGAACTGCATGAATTTGGATCTTCTTCATGGCAAAGGAGTTTTTACCTGGAATTTCATTCATTAAAGGTGAAAAGTGGCTTATGTGAAAAATGAGCGTTTCAGAGCGAGAGCAGCCTGTTTTTGCACTAAGCTGCATTTCACTGAAAAAAGGTCTTTCAAACAGGTTTACTAGCCTGAACTGGTTGAATTTGGATCTTCTTCATGGCAAATGAGTTTTTACCTGGAATTTAATTCATTAAGGCTGAAAAGTGGGTTATGTCAAAAATGAGCGTTTCAGAGCGATAGGAGGCTGTTTTAGCACTGTACAGTCGCCTAAGGCTGAAAAGTGGCTCATGTGAAAAATGAGCGTTTCAGAGCGAGAGCAGCCTGTTTTTGCACTAAGCTGCATTTCACTGAAAAAAGGTCTTTCAAACAGGTTTACTAGCCTGAACTTGTTGAATTTGGATCTTCTTCATGGCAAAGGAGTTTTTACCTGGAATTTAATTCATTAAGGCTGAAAAGTGGGTTATGTCAAAAATGAGCGTTTCAGAGCGATAGGAGGCTGTTTTAGCACTGTACAGTCGCCTAAGGCTGAAAAGTGGCTTATGTGAAAAATGAGCGTTTCAGAGCGAGAGCAGCCTGTTTTTGCACTAAGCTGCATTTCACTGAAAAAAGGTCTTTCAAACAGGTTTACTAGCCTGAACTTGTTGAATTTGGATCTTCTTCATGGCAAAGGAGTTTTTACCTGGAATTTAATTCATTAAGGCTGAAAAGTGGGTTATGTCAAAAATGAGCGTTTCAGAGCGATTGGAGGCTGTTTTAGCACTGTACAGTCGCCTAAGGCTGAAAAGTGTCTTATGTGAAAAATGAGCGTTTCAGAGCGAGAGCAGCCTGTTTTTGCACTAAGCTGCATTTCACTGAAAAAAGGTCTTTCAACCAGGTTTACTAGCCTGAACTGCATGAATTTGGATCTTCTTCATGGCAAAGGAGTTTTTACCTGGAATTTCATTCATTAAAGGTGAAAAGTGGCTTATGTCAAAAATGAGCGTTTCAGAGCGATTGGAGGCTGTTTTAGCGCTGAAAAGTGGCTTATGTGAAAAATGAGCGTTTCAGAGCGAGAGCAGCCTGTTTTTGCACTAAGCTGCATTTCACTGAAAAAAGGTCTTTCAAACAGGTTTACTAGCCTGAACTGGTTGAATTTGGATCTTCTTCATGGCAAAGGAGTTTTTACCTGGAATTTCATTCATTAAAGGTGAAAAGTGGCTTATGTCAAAAATGAGCGTTTCAGAGCGATTGGAGGCTGTTTTAGCGCTGAAAAGTGGCTTATGTGAAAAATGAGCGTTTCAGAGCGAGAGCAGCCTGTTTTTGCACTAAGCTGCATTTCACTGAAAAAAGGTCTTTCAAACAGGTTTACTAGCCTGAACTGGTTGAATTTGGATCTTCTTCATGGCAAATGAGTTTTTACCTGGAATTTAATTCATTAAGGCTGAAAAGTGGGTTATGTCAAAAATGAGCGTTTCAGAGCGATAGGAGGCTGTTTTAGCACTGTACAGTCGCCTAAGGCTGAAAAGTGGCTTATGTGAAAAATGAGCGTTTCAGAGCGAGAGCAGCCTGTTTTTGCACTAAGCTGCATTTCACTGAAAAAAGGTCTTTCAACCAGGTTTACTAGCCTGAACTGCATGAATTTGGATCTTCTTCATGGCAAAGGAGTTTTTACCTGGAATTTCATTCATTAAAGGTGAAAAGTGGCTTATGTCAAAAATGAGCGTTTCAGAGCGATTGGAGGCTGTTTTAGCGCTGAAAAGTGGCTTATGTGAAAAATGAGCGTTTCAGAGCGAGAGCAGCCTGTTTTTGCACTAAGCTGCATTTCACTGAAAAAAGGTCTTTCAAACAGGTTTACTAGCCTGAACTGGTTGAATTTGGATCTTCTTCATGGCAAATGAGTTTTTACCTGGAATTTAATTCATTAAGGCTGAAAAGTGGGTTATGTCAAAAATGAGCGTTTCAGAGCGATAGGAGGCTGTTTTAGCACTGTACAGTCGCCTAAGGCTGAAAAGTGGCTCATGTGAAAAATGAGCGTTTCAGAGCGAGAGCAGCCTGTTTTTGCACTAAGCTGCATTTCACTGAAAAAAGGTCTTTCAAACAGGTTTACTAGCCTGAACTTGTTGAATTTGGATCTTCTTCATGGCAAAGGAGTTTTTACCTGGAATTTAATTCATTAAGGCTGAAAAGTGGGTTATGTCAAAAATGAGCGTTTCAGAGCGATAGGAGGCTGTTTTAGCACTGTACAGTCGCCTAAGGCTGAAAAGTGTCTTATGTGAAAAATGAGCGTTTCAGAGCGAGAGCAGCCTGTTTTTGCACTAAGCTGCATTTCACTGAAAAAAGGTCTTTCAACCAGGTTTACTAGCCTGAACTGCATGAATTTGGATCTTCTTCATGGCAAAGGAGTTTTTACCTGGAATTTCATTCATTAAAGGTGAAAAGTGGCTTATGTCAAAAATGAGCGTTTCAGAGCGATTGGAGGCTGTTTTAGCGCTGAAAAGTGGCTTATGTGAAAAATGAGCGTTTCAGAGCGAGAGCAGCCTGTTTTTGCACTAAGCTGCATTTCACTGAAAAAAGGTCTTTCAAACAGGTTTACTAGCCTGAACTGGTTGAATTTGGATCTTCTTCATGGCAAAGGAGTTTTTACCTGGAATTTCATTCATTAAAGGTGAAAAGTGGCTTATGTCAAAAATGAGCGTTTCAGAGCGATTGGAGGCTGTTTTAGCGCTGAAAAGTGGCTTATGTGAAAAATGAGCGTTTCAGAGCGAGAGCAGCCTGTTTTTGCACTAAGCTGCATTTCACTGAAAAAAGGTCTTTCAAACAGGTTTACTAGCCTGAACTTGTTGAATTTGGATCTTCTTCATGGCAAAGGAGTTTTTACCTGGAATTTAATTCATTAAGGCTGAAAAGTGGGTTATGTCAAAAATGAGCGTTTCAGAGCGATAGGAGGCTGTTTTAGCACTGTACAGTCGCCTAAGGCTGAAAAGTGGCTTATGTGAAAAATGAGCGTTTCAGAGCGAGAGCAGCCTGTTTTTGCACTAAGCTGCATTTCACTGAAAAAAGGTCTTTCAAACAGGTTTACTAGCCTGAACTTGTTGAATTTGGATCTTCTTCATGGCAAAGGAGTTTTTACCTGGAATTTAATTCATTAAGGCTGAAAAGTGGGTTATGTCAAAAATGAGCGTTTCAGAGCGATAGGAGGCTGTTTTAGCACTGTACAGTCGCCTAAGGCTGAAAAGTGTCTTATGTGAAAAATGAGCGTTTCAGAGCGAGAGCAGCCTGTTTTTGCACTAAGCTGCATTTCACTGAAAAAAGGTCTTTCAACCAGGTTTACTAGCCTGAACTGCATGAATTTGGATCTTCTTCACGGCAAAGGAGTTTTTACCTGGAATTTCATTCATTAAAGGTGAAAAGTGGCTTATGTCAAAAATGAGCGTTTCAGAGCGATTGGAGGCTGTTTTAGCGCTGAAAAGTGGCTTATGTGAAAAATGAGCGTTTCAGAGCGAGAGCAGCCTGTTTTTGCACTAAGCTGCATTTCACTGAAAAAAGGTCTTTCAAACAGGTTTACTAGCCTGAACTGGTTGAATTTGGATCTTCTTCATGGCAAAGGAGTTTTTACCTGGAATTTCATTCATTAAAGGTGAAAAGTGGCTTATGTCAAAAATGAGCGTTTCAGAGCGATTGGAGGCTGTTTTAGCGCTGAAAAGTGGCTTATGTGAAAAATGAGCGTTTCAGAGCGAGAGCAGCCTGTTTTTGCACTAAGCTGCATTTCACTGAAAAAAGGTCTTTCAACCAGGTTTACTAGCCTGAACTGCATGAATTTGGATCTTCTTCATGGCAAAGGAGTTTTTACCTGGAATTTCATTCATTAAAGGTGAAAAGTGGCTTATGTGAAAAATGAGCGTTTCAGAGCGATTGGAGGCTGTTTTAGCGCTGAAAAGTGGCTTATGTGAAAAATGAGCGTTTCAGAGCGAGAGCAGCCTGTTTTTGCACTAAGCTGCATTTCACTGAAAAAAGGTCTTTCAAACAGGTTTACTAGCCTGAACTGGTTGAATTTGGATCTTCTTCATGGCAAATGAGTTTTTACCTGGAATTTAATTCATTAAGGCTGAAAAGTGGGTTATGTCAAAAATGAGCGTTTCAGAGCGATAGGAGGCTGTTTTAGCACTGTACAGTCGCCTAAGGCTGAAAAGTGGCTTATGTGAAAAATGAGCGTTTCAGAGCGAGAGCAGCCTGTTTTTGCACTAAGCTGCATTTCACTGAAAAAAGGTCTTTCAAACAGGTTTACTAGCCTGAACTTGTTGAATTTGGATCTTCTTCATGGCAAAGGAGTTTTTACCTGGAATTTAATTCATTAAGGCTGAAAAGTGGGTTATGTCAAAAATGAGCGTTTCAGAGCGAGAGCAGCCTGTTTTTGCACTAAGCTGCATTTCACTGAAAAAAGGTCTTTCAAACAGGTTTACTAGCCTGAACTGGTTGAATTTGGATCTTCTTCATGGCAAATGAGTTTTTACCTGGAATTTAATTCATTAAGGCTGAAAAGTGGGTTATGTCAAAAATGAGCGTTTCAGAGCGATAGGAGGCTGTTTTAGCACTGTACAGTCGCCTAAGGCTGAAAAGTGGCTTATGTGAAAAATGAGCGTTTCAGAGCGAGAGCAGCCTGTTTTTGCACTAAGCTGCATTTCACTGAAAAAAGGTCTTTCAAACAGGTTTACTAGCCTGAACTGGTTGAATTTGGATCTTCTTCATGGCAAATGAGTTTTTACCTGGAATTTAATTCATTAAGGCTGAAAAGTGGGTTATGTCAAAAATGAGCGTTTCAGAGCGATAGGAGGCTGTTTTAGCACTGTACAGTCGCCTAAGGCTGAAAAGTGGCTTATGTGAAAAATGAGCGTTTCAGAGCGAGAGCAGCCTGTTTTTGCACTAAGCTGCATTTCACTGAAAAAAGGTCTTTCAAACAGGTTTACTAGCCTGAACTTGTTGAATTTGGATCTTCTTCATGGCAAAGGAGTTTTTACCTGGAATTTAATTCATTAAGGCTGAAAAGTGGGTTATGTCAAAAATGAGCGTTTCAGAGCGATAGGAGGCTGTTTTAGCACTGTACAGTCGCCTAAGGCTGAAAAGTGGCTTATGTGAAAAATGAGCGTTTCAGAGCGAGAGCAGCCTGTTTTTGCACTAAGCTGCATTTCACTGAAAAAAGGTCTTTCAAACAGGTTTACTAGCCTGAACTTGTTGAATTTGGATCTTCTTCATGGCAAAGGAGTTTTTACCTGGAATTTAATTCATTAAGGCTGAAAATTGGGTTATGTCAAAAATGAGCGTTTCAGAGCGATAGGAGGCTGTTTTAGCACTGTACAGTCGCCTAAGGCTGAAAAGTGGCTTATGTGAAAAATGAGCGTTTCAGAGCGATTGGAGGCTGTTTTAGCGCTGAAAAGTGGCTTATGTGAAAAATGAGCGTTTCAGAGCGAGAGCAGCCTGTTTTTGCACTAAGCTGCATTTCACTGAAAAAAGGTCTTTCAACCAGGTTTACTAGCCTGAACTGCATGAATTTGGATCTTCTTCATGGCAAAGGAGTTTTTACCTGGAATTTCATTCATTAAAGGTGAAAAGTGGCTTATGTCAAAAATGAGCGTTTCAGAGCGATTGGAGGCTGTTTTAGCACTGTACAGTCGCCTAAGGCTGAAAAGTGGCTTATGTGAAAAATGAGCGTTTCAGAGCGATTGGAGGCTGTTTTAGCGCTGAAAAGTGGCTTTTGTGAAAAATGAGCGTTTCAGAGCGAGAGCAGCCTGTTTTTGCACTAAGCTGCATTTCACTGAAAAAAGGTCTTTCAAACAGGTTTACTAGCCTGAACTGGTTGAATTTGGATCTTCTTCATGGCAAATTAGTTTTTACCTGGAATTTAATTCATTAAGGCTGAAAAGTGGGTTATGTCAAAAATGAGCGTTTCAGAGCGATAGGAGGCTGTTTTAGCACTGTACAGTCGCCTAAGGCTGAAAAGTGTCTTATGTGAAAAATGAGCGTTTCAGAGCGAGAGCAGCCTGTTTTTGCACTAAGCTGCATTTCACTGAAAAAAGGTCTTTCAACCAGGTTTACTAGCCTGAACTGCATGAATTTGGATCTTCTTCATGGCAAAGGAGTTTTTACCTGGAATTTCATTCATTAAAGGTGAAAAGTGGCTTATGTGAAAAATGAGCGTTTCAGAGCGAGAGCAGCCTGTTTTTGCACTAAGCTGCATTTCACTGAAAAAAGGTCTTTCAAACAGGTTTACTAGCCTGAACTGGTTGAATTTGGATCTTCTTCATGGCAAATGAGTTTTTACCTGGAATTTAATTCATTAAGGCTGAAAAGTGGGTTATGTCAAAAATGAGCGTTTCAGAGCGATAGGAGGCTGTTTTAGCACTGTACAGTCGCCTAAGGCTGAAAAGTGGCTCATGTGAAAAATGAGCGTTTCAGAGCGAGAGCAGCCTGTTTTTGCACTAAGCTGCATTTCACTGAAAAAAGGTCTTTCAAACAGGTTTACTAGCCTGAACTTGTTGAATTTGGATCTTCTTCATGGCAAAGGAGTTTTTACCTGGAATTTAATTCATTAAGGCTGAAAAGTGGGTTATGTCAAAAATGAGCGTTTCAGAGCGATAGGAGGCTGTTTTAGCACTGTACAGTCGCCTAAGGCTGAAAAGTGGCTTATGTGAAAAATGAGCGTTTCAGAGCGAGAGCAGCCTGTTTTTGCACTAAGCTGCATTTCACTGAAAAAAGGTCTTTCAAACAGGTTTACTAGCCTGAACTTGTTGAATTTGGATCTTCTTCATGGCAAAGGAGTTTTTACCTGGAATTTAATTCATTAAGGCTGAAAAGTGGGTTATGTCAAAAATGAGCGTTTCAGAGCGATTGGAGGCTGTTTTAGCACTGTACAGTCGCCTAAGGCTGAAAAGTGTCTTATGTGAAAAATGAGCGTTTCAGAGCGAGAGCAGCCTGTTTTTGCACTAAGCTGCATTTCACTGAAAAAAGGTCTTTCAACCAGGTTTACTAGCCTGAACTGCATGAATTTGGATCTTCTTCATGGCAAAGGAGTTTTTACCTGGAATTTCATTCATTAAAGGTGAAAAGTGGCTTATGTCAAAAATGAGCGTTTCAGAGCGATTGGAGGCTGTTTTAGCGCTGAAAAGTGGCTTATGTGAAAAATGAGCGTTTCAGAGCGAGAGCAGCCTGTTTTTGCACTAAGCTGCATTTCACTGAAAAAAGGTCTTTCAAACAGGTTTACTAGCCTGAACTGGTTGAATTTGGATCTTCTTCATGGCAAAGGAGTTTTTACCTGGAATTTCATTCATTAAAGGTGAAAAGTGGCTTATGTCAAAAATGAGCGTTTCAGAGCGATTGGAGGCTGTTTTAGCGCTGAAAAGTGGCTTATGTGAAAAATGAGCGTTTCAGAGCGAGAGCAGCCTGTTTTTGCACTAAGCTGCATTTCACTGAAAAAAGGTCTTTCAAACAGGTTTACTAGCCTGAACTGGTTGAATTTGGATCTTCTTCATGGCAAATGAGTTTTTACCTGGAATTTAATTCATTAAGGCTGAAAAGTGGGTTATGTCAAAAATGAGCGTTTCAGAGCGATAGGAGGCTGTTTTAGCACTGTACAGTCGCCTAAGGCTGAAAAGTGGCTTATGTGAAAAATGAGCGTTTCAGAGCGAGAGCAGCCTGTTTTTGCACTAAGCTGCATTTCACTGAAAAAAGGTCTTTCAACCAGGTTTACTAGCCTGAACTGCATGAATTTGGATCTTCTTCATGGCAAAGGAGTTTTTACCTGGAATTTCATTCATTAAAGGTGAAAAGTGGCTTATGTCAAAAATGAGCGTTTCAGAGCGATTGGAGGCTGTTTTAGCACTGTACAGTCGCCTAAGGCTGAAAAGTGGCTTATGTGAAAAATGAGCGTTTCAGAGCGATTGGAGGCTGTTTTAGCGCTGAAAAGTGGCTTTTGTGAAAAATGAGCGTTTCAGAGCGAGAGCAGCCTGTTTTTGCACTAAGCTGCATTTCACTGAAAAAAGGTCTTTCAAACAGGTTTACTAGCCTGAACTGGTTGAATTTGGATCTTCTTCATGGCAAATGAGTTTTTACCTGGAATTTAATTCATTAAGGCTGAAAAGTGGGTTATGTCAAAAATGAGCGTTTCAGAGCGATAGGAGGCTGTTTTAGCACTGTACAGTCGCCTAAGGCTGAAAAGTGTCTTATGTGAAAAATGAGCGTTTCAGAGCGAGAGCAGCCTGTTTTTGCACTAAGCTGCATTTCACTGAAAAAAGGTCTTTCAACCAGGTTTACTAGCCTGAACTGCATGAATTTGGATCTTCTTCATGGCAAAGGAGTTTTTACCTGGAATTTCATTCATTAAAGGTGAAAAGTGGCTTATGTCAAAAATGAGCGTTTCAGAGCGATTGGAGGCTGTTTTAGCGCTGAAAAGTGGCTTATGTGAAAAATGAGCGTTTCAGAGCGAGAGCAGCCTGTTTTTGCACTAAGCTGCATTTCACTGAAAAAAGGTCTTTCAAACAGGTTTACTAGCCTGAACTGGTTGAATTTGGATCTTCTTCATGGCAAAGGAGTTTTTACCTGGAATTTCATTCATTAAAGGTGAAAAGTGGCTTATGTCAAAAATGAGCGTTTCAGAGCGATTGGAGGCTGTTTTAGCACTGTACAGTCGCCTAAAGGCTGAAAAGTGGCTTATGTCAAAAATGAGCGTTTCAGAGCGATTGGAGGCTGTTTTAGCGCTGAAAAGTGGCTTATGTGAAAAATGAGCGTTTCAGAGCGAGAGCAGCCTGTTTTTGCACTAAGCTGCATTTCACTGAAAAAAGGTCTTTCAAACAGGTTTACTAGCCTGAACTTGTTGAATTTGGATCTTCTTCATGGCAAAGGAGTTTTTACCTGGAATTTAATTCATTAAGGCTGAAAAGTGGGTTATGTCAAAAATGAGCGTTTCAGAGCGATAGGAGGCTGTTTTAGCACTGTACAGTCGCCTAAGGCTGAAAAGTGTCTTATGTGAAAAATGAGCGTTTCAGAGCGAGAGCAGCCTGTTTTTGCACTAAGCTGCATTTCACTGAAAAAAGGTCTTTCAACCAGGTTTACTAGCCTGAACTGCATGAATTTGGATCTTCTTCATGGCAAAGGAGTTTTTACCTGGAATTTAATTCATTAAGGCTGAAAAGTGGGTTATGTCAAAAATGAGCGTTTCAGAGCGATTGGAGGCTGTTTTAGCGCTGAAAAGTGGCTTATGTGAAAAATGAGCGTTTCAGAGCGAGAGCAGCCTGTTTTTGCACTAAGCTGCATTTCACTGAAAAAAGGTCTTTCAAACAGGTTTACTAGCCTGAACTGGTTGAATTTGGATCTTCTTCATGGCAAAGGAGTTTTTACCTGGAATTTCATTCATTAAAGGTGAAAAGTGGCTTATGTAAAAAATGAGCGTTTCAGAGCGATAGGAGGCTGTTTTAGCACTGTACAGTCGCCTAAGGCTGAAAAGTGGCTTATGTGAAAAATGAGCGTTTCAGAGCGATTGGAGGCTGTTTTAGCGCTGAAAAGTGGCTTATGTGAAAAATGAGCGTTTCAGAGCGAGAGCAGCCTGTTTTTGCACTAAGCTGCATTTCACTGAAAAAAGGTCTTTCAACCAGGTTTACTAGCCTGAACTGCATGAATTTGGATCTTCTTCATGGCAAAGGAGTTTTTACCTGGAATTTCATTCATTAAAGGTGAAAAGTGGCTTATGTCAAAAATGAGCGTTTCAGAGCGATTGGAGGCTGTTTTAGCGCTGAAAAGTGGCTTATGTGAAAAATGAGCGTTTCAGAGGGAGAGCAGCCTGTTTTTGCACTAAGCTGCATTTCACTGAAAAAAGGTCTTTCAAACAGGTTTACTAGCCTGAACTGGTTGAATTTGGATCTTCTTCATGGCAAAGGAGTTTTTACCTGGAATTTCATTCATTAAAGGTGAAAAGTGGCTTATGTCAAAAATGAGCGTTTCAGAGCGATTGGAGGCTGTTTTAGCACTGTACAGTCGCCTAAAGGCTGAAAAGTGGCTTATGTCAAAAATGAGCGTTTCAGAGCGATTGGAGGCTGTTTTAGCGCTGAAAAGTGGCTTATGTGAAAAATGAGCGTTTCAGAGCGAGAGCAGCCTGTTTTTGCACTAAGCTGCATTTCACTGAAAAAAGGTCTTTCAAACAGGTTTACTAGCCTGAACTTGTTGAATTTGGATCTTCTTCATGGCAAAGGAGTTTTTACCTGGAATTTAATTCATTAAGGCTGAAAAGTGGGTTATGTCAAAAATGAGCGTTTCAGAGCGATAGGAGGCTGTTTTAGCACTGTACAGTCGCCTAAGGCTGAAAAGTGTCTTATGTGAAAAATGAGCGTTTCAGAGCGAGAGCAGCCTGTTTTTGCACTAAGCTGCATTTCACTGAAAAAAGGTCTTTCAACCAGGTTTACTAGCCTGAACTGCATGAATTTGGATCTTCTTCATGGCAAAGGAGTTTTTACCTGGAATTTAATTCATTAAGGCTGAAAAGTGGGTTATGTCAAAAATGAGCGTTTCAGAGCGATTGGAGGCTGTTTTAGCGCTGAAAAGTGGCTTATGTGAAAAATGAGCGTTTCAGAGCGAGAGCAGCCTGTTTTTGCACTAAGCTGCATTTCACTGAAAAAAGGTCTTTCAAACAGGTTTACTAGCCTGAACTGGTTGAATTTGGATCTTCTTCATGGCAAAGGAGTTTTTACCTGGAATTTAATTCATTAAGGCTGAAAAGTGGGTTATGTCAAAAATGAGCGTTTCAGAGCGATAGGAGGCTGTTTTAGCACTGTACAGTCGCCTAAGGCTGAAAAGTGTCTTATGTGAAAAATGAGCGTTTCAGAGTGAGAGCAGCCTGTTTTTGCACTAAGCTGCATTTCACTGAAAAAAGGTCTTTCAACCAGGTTTACTAGCCTGAACTGCATGAATTTGGATCTTCTTCATGGCAAAGGAGTTTTTACCTGGAATTTCATTCATTAAAGGTGAAAAGTGGCTTATGTCAAAAATGAGCGTTTCAGAGCGATTGGAGGCTGTTTTAGCACTGTACAGTCGCCTAAGGCTGAAAAGTGGCTTATGTCAAAAATGAGCGTTTCAGAGCGATTGGAGGCTGTTTTAGCGCTGAAAAGTGGCTTATGTGAAAAATGAGCGTTTCAGAGCGAGAGCAGCCTGTTTTTGCACTAAGCTGCATTTCACTGAAAAAAGGTCTTTCAAACAGGTTTACTAGCCTGAACTGGTTGAATTTGGATCTTCTTCATGGCAAAGGAGTTTTTACCTGGAATTTCATTCATTAAAGGTGAAAAGTGGCTTATGTCAAAAATGAGCGTTTCAGAGCGATTGGAGGCTGTTTTAGCACTGTACAGTCGCCTAAGGCTGAAAAGTGGCTTATGTGAAAAATGAGCGTTTCAGAGCGATTGGAGGCTGTTTTAGCGCTGAAAAGTGGCTTATGTGAAAAATGAGCGTTTCAGAGCGAGAGCAGCCTGTTTTTGCACTAAGCTGCATTTCACTGAAAAAAGGTCTTTCAAACAGGTTTACTAGCCTGAACTTGTTGAATTTGGATCTTCTTCATGGCAAAGGAGTTTTTACCTGGAATTTAATTCATTAAGGCTGAAAAGTGGGTTATGTCAAAAATGAGCGTTTCAGAGCGATAGGAGGCTGTTTTAGCACTGTACAGTCGCCTAAGGCTGAAAAGTGTCTTATGTGAAAAATGAGCGTTTCAGAGCGAGAGCAGCCTGTTTTTGCACTAAGCTGCATTTCACTGAAAAAAGGTCTTTCAACCAGGTTTACTAGCCTGAACTGCATGAATTTGGATCTTCTTCATGGCAAAGGAGTTTTTACCTGGAATTTAATTCATTAAGGCTGAAAAGTGGGTTATGTCAAAAATGAGCGTTTCAGAGCGATTGGAGGCTGTTTTAGCGCTGAAAAGTGGCTTATGTGAAAAATGAGCGTTTCAGAGCGAGAGCAGCCTGTTTTTGCACTAAGCTGCATTTCACTGAAAAAAGGTCTTTCAAACAGGTTTACTAGCCTGAACTGGTTGAATTTGGATCTTCTTCATGGCAAAGGAGTTTTTACCTGGAATTTCATTCATTAAAGGTGAAAAGTGGCTTATGTAAAAAATGAGCGTTTCAGAGCGATAGGAGGCTGTTTTAGCACTGTACAGTCGCCTAAGGCTGAAAAGTGGCTTATGTGAAAAATGAGCGTTTCAGAGCGATTGGAGGCTGTTTTAGCGCTGAAAAGTGGCTTTTGTGAAAAATGAGCGTTTCAGAGCGAGAGCAGCCTGTTTTTGCACTAAGCTGCATTTCACTGAAAAAAGGTCTTTCAAACAGGTTTACTAGCCTGAACTGGTTGAATTTGGATCTTCTTCATGGCAAATGAGTTTTTACCTGGAATTTAATTCATTAAGGCTGAAAAGTGGGTTATGTCAAAAATGAGCGTTTCAGAGCGATAGGAGGCTGTTTTAGCACTGTACAGTCGCCTAAGGCTGAAAAGTGGCTTATGTGAAAAATGAGCGTTTCAGAGCGAGAGCAGCCTGTTTTTGCACTAAGCTGCATTTCACTGAAAAAAGGTCTTTCAAACAGGTTTACTAGCCTGAACTGGTTGAATTTGGATCTTCTTCATGGCAAATGAGTTTTTACCTGGAATTTAATTCATTAAGGCTGAAAAGTTGGTTATTTCAAAAATGAGCGTTTCAGAGCGATAGGAGGCTGTTTTAGCACTGTACAGTCGCCTAAGGCTGAAAAGTGTCTTATGTGAAAAATGAGCGTTTCAGAGCGAGAGCAGCCTGTTTTTGCACTAAGCTGCATTTCACTGAAAAAAGGTCTTTCAACCAGGTTTACTAGCCTGAACTGCATGAATTTGGATCTTCTTCATGGCAAAGGAGTTTTTACCTGGAATTTCATTCATTAAAGGTGAAAAGTGGCTTATGTCAAAAATGAGCGTTTCAGAGCGATTGGAGGCTGTTTTAGCGCTGAAAAGTGGCTTATGTGAAAAATGAGCGTTTCAGAGCGAGAGCAGCCTGTTTTTGCACTAAGCTGCATTTCACTGAAAAAAGGTCTTTCAAACAGGTTTACTAGCCTGAACTGGTTGAATTTGGATCTTCTTCATGGCAAATGAGTTTTTACCTGGAATTTAATTCATTAAGGCTGAAAAGTGGGTTATGTCAAAAATGAGCGTTTCAGAGCGATAGGAGGCTGTTTTAGCACTGTACAGTCGCCTAAGGCTGAAAAGTGGCTTATGTGAAAAATGAGCGTTTCAGAGCGAGAGCAGCCTGTTTTTGCACTAAGCTGCATTTCACTGAAAAAAGGTCTTTCAACCAGGTTTACTAGCCTGAACTGCATGAATTTGGATCTTCTTCATGGCAAAGGAGTTTTTACCTGGAATTTCATTCATTAAAGGTGAAAAGTGGCTTATGTCAAAAATGAGCGTTTCAGAGCGATTGGAGGCTGTTTTAGCGCTGAAAAGTGGCTTATGTGAAAAATGAGCGTTTCAGAGCGAGAGCAGCCTGTTTTTGCACTAAGCTGCATTTCACTGAAAAAAGGTCTTTCAAACAGGTTTACTAGCCTGAACTGGTTGAATTTGGATCTTCTTCATGGCAAAGGAGTTTTTACCTGGAATTTCATTCATTAAAGGTGAAAAGTGGCTTATGTCAAAAATGAGCGTTTCAGAGCGATTGGAGGCTGTTTTAGCACTGTACAGTCGCCTAAAGGCTGAAAAGTGGCTTATGTCAAAAATGAGCGTTTCAGAGCGATTGGAGGCTGTTTTAGCGCTGAAAAGTGGCTTATGTGAAAAATGAGCGTTTCAGAGCGAGAGCAGCCTGTTTTTGCACTAAGCTGCATTTCACTGAAAAAAGGTCTTTCAAACAGGTTTACTAGCCTGAACTTGTTGAATTTGGATCTTCTTCATGGCAAAGGAGTTTTTACCTGGAATTTAATTCATTAAGGCTGAAAAGTGGGTTATGTCAAAAATGAGCGTTTCAGAGCGATAGGAGGCTGTTTTAGCACTGTACAGTCGCCTAAGGCTGAAAAGTGTCTTATGTGAAAAATGAGCGTTTCAGAGCGAGAGCAGCCTGTTTTTGCACTAAGCTGCATTTCACTGAAAAAAGGTCTTTCAACCAGGTTTACTAGCCTGAACTGCATGAATTTGGATCTTCTTCATGGCAAAGGAGTTTTTACCTGGAATTTAATTCATTAAGGCTGAAAAGTGGGTTATGTCAAAAATGAGCGTTTCAGAGCGATTGGAGGCTGTTTTAGCGCTGAAAAGTGGCTTATGTGAAAAATGAGCGTTTCAGAGCGAGAGCAGCCTGTTTTTGCACTAAGCTGCATTTCACTGAAAAAAGGTCTTTCAAACAGGTTTACTAGCCTGAACTGGTTGAATTTGGATCTTCTTCATGGCAAAGGAGTTTTTACCTGGAATTTCATTCATTAAAGGTGAAAAGTGGCTTATGTAAAAAATGAGCGTTTCAGAGCGATAGGAGGCTGTTTTAGCACTGTACAGTCGCCTAAGGCTGAAAAGTGGCTTATGTGAAAAATGAGCGTTTCAGAGCGATTGGAGGCTGTTTTAGCGCTGAAAAGTGGCTTTTGTGAAAAATGAGCGTTTCAGAGCGAGAGCAGCCTGTTTTTGCACTAAGCTGCATTTCACTGAAAAAAGGTCTTTCAAACAGGTTTACTAGCCTGAACTGGTTGAATTTGGATCTTCTTCATGGCAAAGGAGTTTTTACCTGGAATTTAATTCATTAAGGCTGAAAAGTGGGTTATGTCAAAAATGAGCGTTTCAGAGCGATAGGAGGCTGTTTTAGCACTGTACAGTCGCCTAAGGCTGAAAAGTGTCTTATGTGAAAAATGAGCGTTTCAGAGCGAGAGCAGCCTGTTTTTGCACTAAGCTGCATTTCACTGAAAAAAGGTCTTTCAACCAGGTTTACTAGCCTGAACTGCATGAATTTGGATCTTCTTCATGGCAAAGGAGTTTTTACCTGGAATTTAATTCATTAAGGCTGAAAAGTGGGTTATGTCAAAAATGAGCGTTTCAGAGCGATTGGAGGCTGTTTTAGCGCTGAAAAGTGGCTTATGTGAAAAATGAGCGTTTCAGAGCGAGAGCAGCCTGTTTTTGCACTAAGCTGCATTTCACTGAAAAAAGGTCTTTCAAACAGGTTTACTAGCCTGAACTGGTTGAATTTGGATCTTCTTCATGGCAAAGGAGTTTTTACCTGGAATTTCATTCATTAAAGGTGAAAAGTGGCTTATGTAAAAAATGAGCGTTTCAGAGCGATAGGAGGCTGTTTTAGCACTGTACAGTCGCCTAAGGCTGAAAAGTGGCTTATGTGAAAAATGAGCGTTTCAGAGCGATTGGAGGCTGTTTTAGCGCTGAAAAGTGGCTTTTGTGAAAAATGAGCGTTTCAGAGCGAGAGCAGCCTGTTTTTGCACTAAGCTGCATTTCACTGAAAAAAGGTCTTTCAAACAGGTTTACTAGCCTGAACTGGTTGAATTTGGATCTTCTTCATGGCAAATGAGTTTTTACCTGGAATTTAATTCATTAAGGCTGAAAAGTGGGTTATGTCAAAAATGAGCGTTTCAGAGCGATAGCAGGCTGTTTTAGCACTGTACAGTCGCCTAAGGCTGAAAAGTGGCTTATGTGAAAAATGAGCGTTTCAGAGCGAGAGCAGCCTGTTTTTGCACTAAGCTGCATTTCACTGAAAAAAGGTCTTTCAAACAGGTTTACTAGCCTGAACTTGTTGAATTTGGATCTTCTTCATGGCAAAGGAGTTTTTACCTGGAATTTAATTCATTAAGGCTGAAAAGTGGGTTATGTCAAAAATGAGCGTTTCAGAGCGATAGGAGGCTGTTTTAGCACTGTACAGTCGCCTAAGGCTGAAAAGGGTCTTATGTGAAAAATGAGCGTTTCAGAGCGATTGGAGGCTGTTTTAGCGCTGAAAAGTGGCTTATGTGAAAAATGAGCGTTTCAGAGCGAGAGCAGCCTGTTTTTGCACTAAGCTGCATTTCACTGAAAAAAGGTCTTTCAAACAGGTTTACTAGCCTGAACTGGTTGAATTTGGATCTTCTTCATGGCAAAGGAGTTTTTACCTGGAATTTCATTCATTAAAGGTGAAAAGTGGCTTATGTCAAAAATGAGCGTTTCAGAGCGATTGGAGGCTGTTTTAGCACTGTACAGTCGCCTGAGGCTGAAAAGTGGCTTATGTGAAAAATGAGCGTTTCAGAGCGATTGGAGGCTGTTTTAGCGCTGAAAAGTGGCTTTTGTGAAAAATGAGCGTTTCAGAGCGAGAGCAGCCTGTTTTTGCACTAAGCTGCATTTCACTGAAAAAAGGTCTTTCAAACAGGTTTACTAGCCTGAACTGGTTGAATTTGGATCTTCTTCATGGCAAATGAGTTTTTACCTGGAATTTAATTCATTAAGGCTGAAAAGTGGGTTATGTCAAAAATGAGCGTTTCAGAGCGATAGGAGGCTGTTTTAGCACTGTACAGTCGCCTAAGGCTGAAAAGTGGCTTATGTGAAAAATGAGCGTTTCAGAGCGATTGGAGGCTGTTTTAGCGCTGAAAAGTGGCTTTTGTGAAAAATGAGCGTTTCAGAGCGAGAGCAGCCTGTTTTTGCACTAAGCTGCATTTCACTGAAAAAAGGTCTTTCAAACAGGTTTACTAGCCTGAACTGGTTGAATTTGGATCTTCTTCATGGCAAATGAGTTTTTACCTGGAATTTAATTCATTAAGGCTGAAAAGTTGGTTATTTCAAAAATGAGCGTTTCAGAGCGATAGGAGGCTGTTTTAGCACTGTACAGTCGCCTAAGGCTGAAAAGTGTCTTATGTGAAAAATGAGCGTTTCAGAGCGAGAGCAGCCTGTTTTTGCACTAAGCTGCATTTCACTGAAAAAAGGTCTTTCAACCAGGTTTACTAGCCTGAACTGCATGAATTTGGATCTTCTTCATGGCAAAGGAGTTTTTACCTGGAATTTCATTCATTAAAGGTGAAAAGTGGCTTATGTCAAAAATGAGCGTTTCAGAGCGATTGGAGGCTGTTTTAGCGCTGAAAAGTGGCTTATGTGAAAAATGAGCGTTTCAGAGCGAGAGCAGCCTGTTTTTGCACTAAGCTGCATTTCACTGAAAAAAGGTCTTTCAAACAGGTTTACTAGCCTGAACTTGTTGAATTTGGATCTTCTTCATGGCAAAGGAGTTTTTACCTGGAATTTAATTCATTAAGGCTGAAAAGTGGGTTATGTCAAAAATGAGCGTTTCAGAGCGATAGGAGGCTGTTTTAGCACTGTACAGTCGCCTAAGGCTGAAAAGTGGCTTATGTGAAAAATGAGCGTTTCAGAGCGAGAGCAGCCTGTTTTTGCACTAAGCTGCATTTCACTGAAAAAAGGTCTTTCAACCAGGTTTACTAGCCTGAACTGCATGAATTTGGATCTTCTTCATGGCAAAGGAGTTTTTACCTGGAATTTAATTCATTAAGGCTGAAAAGTGGGTTATGTCAAAAATGAGCGTTTCAGAGCGATAGGAGGCTGTTTTAGCACTGTACAGTCGCCTAAGGCTGAAAAGTGTCTTATGTGAAAAATGAGCGTTTCAGAGCGAGAGCAGCCTGTTTTTGCACTAAGCTGCATTTCACTGAAAAAAGGTCTTTCAAACAGGTTTACTAGCCTGAACTGGTTGAATTTGGATCTTCTTCATGGCAAATGAGTTTTTACCTGGAATTTAATTCATTAAGGCTGAAAAGTGGGTTATGTCAAAAATGAGCGTTTCAGAGCGATAGGAGGCTGTTTTAGCACTGTACAGTCGCCTAAGGCTGAAAAGTGTCTTATGTGAAAAATGAGCGTTTCAGAGCGAGAGCAGCCTGTTTTTGCACTAAGCTGCATTTCACTGAAAAAAGGTCTTTCAACCAGGTTTACTAGCCTGAACTGCATGAATTTGGATCTTCTTCATGGCAAAGGAGTTTTTACCTGGAATTTCATTCATTAAAGGTGAAAAGTGGCTTATGTCAAAAATGAGCGTTTCAGAGCGATTGGAGGCTGTTTTAGCACTGTACAGTCGCCTAAGTCTGAAAAGTGGCTTATGTCAAAAATGAGCGTTTCAGAGCGATTGGAGGCTGATTTAGCGCTGAAAAGTGGCTTATGTGAAAAATGAGCGTTTCAGAGCGAGAGCAGCCTGTTTTTGCACTAAGCTGCATTTCACTGAAAAAAGGTCTTTCAAACAGGTTTACTAGCCTGAACTGGTTGAATTTGGATCTTCTTCATGGCAAATGAGTTTTTACCTGGAATTTAATTCATTAAGGCTGAAAAGTGGGTTATGTCAAAAATGAGCGTTTCAGAGCGATAGGAGGCTGTTTTAGCACTGTACAGTCGCCTAAGGCTGAAAAGTGTCTTATGTGAAAAATGAGCGTTTCAGAGCGAGAGCAGCCTGTTTTTGCACTAAGCTGCATTTCACTGAAAAAAGGTCTTTCAACCAGGTTTACTAGCCTGAACTGCATGAATTTGGATCTTCTTCATGGCAAAGGAGTTTTTACCTGGAATTTCATTCATTAAAGGTGAAAAGTGGCTTATGTCAAAAATGAGCGTTTCAGAGCGATTGGAGGCTGTTTTAGCGCTGAAAAGTGGCTTATGTGAAAAATGAGCGTTTCAGAGCGAGAGCAGCCTGTTTTTGCACTAAGCTGCATTTCACTGAAAAAAGGTCTTTCAAACAGGTTTACTAGCCTGAACTGGTTGAATTTGGATCTTCTTCATGGCAAAGGAGTTTTTACCTGGAATTTCATTCATTAAAGGTGAAAAGTGGCTTATGTCAAAAATGAGCGTTTCAGAGCGATTGGAGGCTGTTTTAGCACTGTACAGTCGCCTAAAGGCTGAAAAGTGGCTTATGTCAAAAATGAGCGTTTCAGAGCGATTGGAGGCTGTTTTAGCGCTGAAAAGTGGCTTATGTGAAAAATGAGCGTTTCAGAGCGAGAGCAGCCTGTTTTTGCACTAAGCTGCATTTCACTGAAAAAAGGTCTTTCAAACAGGTTTACTAGCCTGAACTTGTTGAATTTGGATCTTCTTCATGGCAAAGGAGTTTTTACCTGGAATTTAATTCATTAAGGCTGAAAAGTGGGTTATGTCAAAAATGAGCGTTTCAGAGCGATAGGAGGCTGTTTTAGCACTGTACAGTCGCCTAAGGCTGAAAAGTGTCTTATGTGAAAAATGAGCGTTTCAGAGCGAGAGCAGCCTGTTTTTGCACTAAGCTGCATTTCACTGAAAAAAGGTCTTTCAACCAGGTTTACTAGCCTGAACTGCATGAATTTGGATCTTCTTCATGGCAAAGGAGTTTTTACCTGGAATTTAATTCATTAAGGCTGAAAAGTGGGTTATGTCAAAAATGAGCGTTTCAGAGCGATTGGAGGCTGTTTTAGCGCTGAAAAGTGGCTTATGTGAAAAATGAGCGTTTCAGAGCGAGAGCAGCCTGTTTTTGCACTAAGCTGCATTTCACTGAAAAAAGGTCTTTCAAACAGGTTTACTAGCCTGAACTGGTTGAATTTGGATCTTCTTCATGGCAAAGGAGTTTTTACCTGGAATTTCATTCATTAAAGGTGAAAAGTGGCTTATGTAAAAAATGAGCGTTTCAGAGCGATAGGAGGCTGTTTTAGCACTGTACAGTCGCCTAAGGCTGAAAAGTGGCTTATGTGAAAAATGAGCGTTTCAGAGCGATTGGAGGCTGTTTTAGCGCTGAAAAGTGGCTTTTGTGAAAAATGAGCGTTTCAGAGCGAGAGCAGCCTGTTTTTGCACTAAGCTGCATTTCACTGAAAAAAGGTCTTTCAAACAGGTTTACTAGCCTGAACTGGTTGAATTTGGATCTTCTTCATGGCAAATGAGTTTTTACCTGGAATTTAATTCATTAAGGCTGAAAAGTGGGTTATGTCAAAAATGAGCGTTTCAGAGCGATAGGAGGCTGTTTTAGCACTGTACAGTCGCCTAAGGCTGAAAAGTGGCTTATGTGAAAAATGAGCGTTTCAGAGCGAGAGCAGCCTGTTTTTGCACTAAGCTGCATTTCACTGAAAAAAGGTCTTTCAAACAGGTTTACTAGCCTGAACTGGTTGAATTTGGATCTTCTTCATGGCAAATGAGTTTTTACCTGGAATTTAATTCATTAAGGCTGAAAAGTGGGTTATGTCAAAAATGAGCGTTTCAGAGCGATAGGAGGCTGTTTTAGCACTGTACAGTCGCCTAAGGCTGAAAAGTGTCTTATGTGAAAAATGAGCGTTTCAGAGCGAGAGCAGCCTGTTTTTGCACTAAGCTGCATTTCACTGAAAAAAGGTCTTTCAACCAGGTTTACTAGCCTGAACTGCATGAATTTGGATCTTCTTCATGGCAAAGGAGTTTTTACCTGGAATTTCATTCATTAAAGGTGAAAAGTGGCTTATGTCAAAAATGAGCGTTTCAGAGCGATTGGAGGCTGTTTTAGCGCTGAAAAGTGGCTTATGTGAAAAATGAGCGTTTCAGAGCGAGAGCAGCCTGTTTTTGCACTAAGCTGCATTTCACTGAAAAAAGGTCTTTCAAACAGGTTTACTAGCCTGAACTGGTTGAATTTGGATCTTCTTCATGGCAAAGGAGTTTTTACCTGGAATTTCATTCATTAAAGGTGAAAAGTGGCTTATGTCAAAAATGAGCGTTTCAGAGCGATTGGAGGCTGTTTTAGCACTGTACAGTCGCCTAAAGGCTGAAAAGTGGCTTATGTGAAAAATGAGCGTTTCAGAGCGATTGGAGGCTGTTTTAGCGCTGAAAAGTGGCTTTTGTGAAAAATGAGCGTTTCAGAGCGATTGGAGGCTGTTTTAGCGCTGAAAAGTGGCTTATGTGAAAAATGAGCGTTTCAGAGCGAGAGCAGCCTGTTTTTGCACTAAGCTGCATTTCACTGAAAAAAGGTCTTTCAAACAGGTTTACTAGCCTGAACTGGTTGAATTTGGATCTTCTTCATGGCAAAGGAGTTTTTACCTGGAATTTCATTCATTAAAGGTGAAAAGTGGCTTATGTCAAAAATGAGCGTTTCAGAGCGATTGGAGGCTGTTTTAGCGCTGAAAAGTGGCTTATGTGAAAAATGAGCGTTTCAGAGCGAGAGCAGCCTGTTTTTGCACTAAGCTGCATTTCACTGAAAAAAGGTCTTTCAAACAGGTTTACTAGCCTGAACTGGTTGAATTTGGATCTTCTTCATGGCAAATGAGTTTTTACCTGGAATTTAATTCATTAAGGCTGAAAAGTGGGTTAAGTCAAAAATGAGCGTTTCAGAGCGATAGGAGGCTGTTTTAGCACTGTACAGTCGCCTAAGGCTGAAAAGTGGCTTATGTGAAAAATGAGCGTTTCAGAGCGAGAGCAGCCTGTTTTTGCACTAAGCTGCATTTCACTGAAAAAAGGTCTTTCAACCAGGTTTACTAGCCTGAACTGCATGAATTTGGATCTTCTTCATGGCAAAGGAGTTTTTACCTGGAATTTCATTCATTAAAGGTGAAAAGTGGCTTATGTCAAAAATGAGCGTTTCAGAGCGATTGGAGGCTGTTTTAGCGCTGAAAAGTGGCTTATGTGAAAAATGAGCGTTTCAGAGCGAGAGCAGCCTGTTTTTGCACTAAGCTGCATTTCACTGAAAAAAGGTCTTTCAAACAGGTTTACTAGCCTGAACTGGTTGAATTTGGATCTTCTTCATGGCAAAGGAGTTTTTACCTGGAATTTCATTCATTAAAGGTGAAAAGTGGCTTATGTCAAAAATGAGCGTTTCAGAGCGATTGGAGGCTGTTTTAGCACTGTACAGTCGCCTAAAGGCTGAAAAGTGGCTTATGTCAAAAATGAGCGTTTCAGAGCGATTGGAGGCTGTTTTAGCGCTGAAAAGTGGCTTATGTGAAAAATGAGCGTTTCAGAGCGAGAGCAGCCTGTTTTTGCACTAAGCTGCATTTCACTGAAAAAAGGTCTTTCAAACAGGTTTACTAGCCTGAACTTGTTGAATTTGGATCTTCTTCATGGCAAAGGAGTTTTTACCTGGAATTTAATTCATTAAGGCTGAAAAGTGGGTTATGTCAAAAATGAGCGTTTCAGAGCGATAGGAGGCTGTTTTAGCACTGTACAGTCGCCTAAGGCTGAAAAGTGGCTTATGTGAAAAATGAGCGTTTCAGAGCGAGAGCAGCCTGTTTTTGCACTAAGCTGCATTTCACTGAAAAAAGGTCTTTCAAACAGGTTTACTAGCCTGAACTTGTTGAATTTGGATCTTCTTCATGGCAAAGGAGTTTTTACCTGGAATTTAATTCATTAAGGCTGAAAAGTGGGTTATGTCAAAAATGAGCGTTTCAGAGCGATAGGAGGCTGTTTTAGCACTGTACAGTCGCCTAAGGCTGAAATGTGTCTTATGTGAAAAATGAGCGTTTCAGAGTGAGAGCAGCCTGTTTTTGCACTAAGCTGCATTTCACTGAAAAAAGGTCTTTCAACCAGGTTTACTAGCCTGAACTGCATGAATTTGGATCTTCTTCATGGCAAAGGAGTTTTTACCTGGAATTTCATTCATTAAAGGTGAAAAGTGGCTTATGTCAAAAATGAGCGTTTCAGAGCGATTGGAGGCTGTTTTAGCACTGTACAGTCGCCTAAGGCTGAAAAGTGGCTTATGTCAAAAATGAGCGTTTCAGAGCGATTGGAGGCTGTTTTAGCGCTGAAAAGTGGCTTATGTGAAAAATGAGCGTTTCAGAGCGAGAGCAGCCTGTTTTTGCACTAAGCTGCATTTCACTGAAAAAAGGTCTTTCAAACAGGTTTACTAGCCTGAACTGGTTGAATTTGGATCTTCTTCATGGCAAATGAGTTTTTACCTGGAATTTAATTCATTAAGGCTGAAAAGTGGGTTATGTCAAAAATGAGCGTTTCAGAGCGATAGGAGGCTGTTTTAGCACTGTACAGTCGCCTAAGGCTGAAAAGTGGCTTATGTGAAAAATGAGCGTTTCAGAGCGAGAGCAGCCTGTTTTTGCACTAAGCTGCATTTCACTGAAAAAAGGTCTTTCAAACAGGTTTACTAGCCTGAACTTGTTGAATTTGGATCTTCTTCATGGCAAAGGAGTTTTTACCTGGAATTTAATTCATTAAGGCTGAAAAGTGGGTTATGTCAAAAATGAGCGTTTCAGAGCGATAGGAGGCTGTTTTAGCACTGTACAGTCGCCTAAGGCTGAAAAGTGTCTTATGTGAAAAATGAGCGTTTCAGAGCGAGAGCAGCCTGTTTTTGCACTAAGCTGCATTTCACTGAAAAAAGGTCTTTCAACCAGGTTTACTAGCCTGAACTGCATGAATTTGGATCTTCTTCATGGCAAAGGAGTTTTTACCTGGAATTTAATTCATTAAGGCTGAAAAGTGGGTTATGTCAAAAATGAGCGTTTCAGAGCGATTGGAGGCTGTTTTAGCGCTGAAAAGTGGCTTATGTGAAAAATGAGCGTTTCAGAGCGAGAGCAGCCTGTTTTTGCACTAAGCTGCATTTCACTGAAAAAAGGTCTTTCAAACAGGTTTACTAGCCTGAACTGGTTGAATTTGGATCTTCTTCATGGCAAAGGAGTTTTTACCTGGAATTTCATTCATTAAAGGTGAAAAGTGGCTTATGTAAAAAATGAGCGTTTCAGAGCGATAGGAGGCTGTTTTAGCACTGTACAGTCGCCTAAGGCTGAAAAGTGGCTTATGTGAAAAATGAGCGTTTCAGAGCGATTGGAGGCTGTTTTAGCGCTGAAAAGTGGCTTTTGTGAAAAATGAGCGTTTCAGAGCGAGAGCAGCCTGTTTTTGCACTAAGCTGCATTTCACTGAAAAAAGGTCTTTCAAACAGGTTTACTAGCCTGAACTGGTTGAATTTGGATCTTCTTCATGGCAAATGAGTTTTTACCTGGAATTTAATTCATTAAGGCTGAAAAGTGGGTTATGTCAAAAATGAGCGTTTCAGAGCGATAGGAGGCTGTTTTAGCACTGTACAGTCGCCTAAGGCTGAAAAGTGGCTTATGTGAAAAATGAGCGTTTCAGAGCGAGAGCAGCCTGTTTTTGCACTAAGCTGCATTTCACTGAAAAAAGGTCTTTCAAACAGGTTTACTAGCCTGAACTGGTTGAATTTGGATCTTCTTCATGGCAAATGAGTTTTTACCTGGAATTTAATTCATTAAGGCTGAAAAGTGGGTTATGTCAAAAATGAGCGTTTCAGAGCGATAGGAGGCTGTTTTAGCACTGTACAGTCGCCTAAGGCTGAAAAGTGTCTTATGTGAAAAATGAGCGTTTCAGAGCGAGAGCAGCCTGTTTTTGCACTAAGCTGCATTTCACTGAAAAAAGGTCTTTCAACCAGGTTTACTAGCCTGAACTGCATGAATTTGGATCTTCTTCATGGCAAAGGAGTTTTTACCTGGAATTTCATTCATTAAAGGTGAAAAGTGGCTTATGTCAAAAATGAGCGTTTCAGAGCGATTGGAGGCTGTTTTAGCGCTGAAAAGTGGCTTATGTGAAAAATGAGCGTTTCAGAGCGAGAGCAGCCTGTTTTTGCACTAAGCTGCATTTCACTGAAAAAAGGTCTTTCAAACAGGTTTACTAGCCTGAACTGGTTGAATTTGGATCTTCTTCATGGCAAAGGAGTTTTTACCTGGAATTTCATTCATTAAAGGTGAAAAGTGGCTTATGTCAAAAATGAGCGTTTCAGAGCGATTGGAGGCTGTTTTAGCACTGTACAGTCGCCTAAAGGCTGAAAAGTGGCTTATGTGAAAAATGAGCGTTTCAGAGCGATTGGAGGCTGTTTTAGCGCTGAAAAGTGGCTTTTGTGAAAAATGAGCGTTTCAGAGCGATTGGAGGCTGTTTTAGCGCTGAAAAGTGGCTTATGTGAAAAATGAGCGTTTCAGAGCGAGAGCAGCCTGTTTTTGCACTAAGCTGCATTTCACTGAAAAAAGGTCTTTCAAACAGGTTTACTAGCCTGAACTGGTTGAATTTGGATCTTCTTCATGGCAAAGGAGTTTTTACCTGGAATTTCATTCATTAAAGGTGAAAAGTGGCTTATGTCAAAAATGAGCGTTTCAGAGCGATTGGAGGCTGTTTTAGCGCTGAAAAGTGGCTTATGTGAAAAATGAGCGTTTCAGAGCGAGAGCAGCCTGTTTTTGCACTAAGCTGCATTTCACTGAAAAAAGGTCTTTCAACCAGGTTTACTAGCCTGAACTGCATGAATTTGGATCTTCTTCATGGCAAAGGAGTTTTTACCTGGAATTTAATTCATTAAGGCTGAAAAGTGGGTTATGTCAAAAATGAGCGTTTCAGAGCGATTGGAGGCTGTTTTAGCGCTGAAAAGTGGCTTATGTGAAAAATGAGCGTTTCAGAGCGAGAGCAGCCTGTTTTTGCACTAAGCTGCATTTCACTGAAAAAAGGTCTTTCAAACAGGTTTACTAGCCTGAACTGGTTGAATTTGGATCTTCTTCATGGCAAAGGAGTTTTTACCTGGAATTTCATTCATTAAAGGTGAAAAGTGGCTTATGTAAAAAATGAGCGTTTCAGAGCGATAGGAGGCTGTTTTAGCACTGTACAGTCGCCTAAGGCTGAAAAGTGGCTTATGTGAAAAATGAGCGTTTCAGAGCGATTGGAGGCTGTTTTAGCGCTGAAAAGTGGCTTTTGTGAAAAATGAGCGTTTCAGAGCGAGAGCAGCCTGTTTTTGCACTAAGCTGCATTTCACTGAAAAAAGGTCTTTCAAACAGGTTTACTAGCCTGAACTGGTTGAATTTGGATCTTCTTCATGGCAAATGAGTTTTTACCTGGAATTTAATTCATTAAGGCTGAAAAGTGGGTTATGTCAAAAATGAGCGTTTCAGAGCGATAGGAGGCTGTTTTAGCACTGTACAGTCGCCTAAGGCTGAAAAGTGGCTTATGTGAAAAATGAGCGTTTCAGAGCGAGAGCAGCCTGTTTTTGCACTAAGCTGCATTTCACTGAAAAAAGGTCTTTCAAACAGGTTTACTAGCCTGAACTGGTTGAATTTGGATCTTCTTCATGGCAAATGAGTTTTTACCTGGAATTTAATTCATTAAGGCTGAAAAGTGGGTTATGTCAAAAATGAGCGTTTCAGAGCGATAGGAGGCTGTTTTAGCACTGTACAGTCGCCTAAGGCTGAAAAGTGTCTTATGTGAAAAATGAGCGTTTCAGAGCGAGAGCAGCCTGTTTTTGCACTAAGCTGCATTTCACTGAAAAAAGGTCTTTCAACCAGGTTTACTAGCCTGAACTGCATGAATTTGGATCTTCTTCATGGCAAAGGAGTTTTTACCTGGAATTTCATTCATTAAAGGTGAAAAGTGGCTTATGTCAAAAATGAGCGTTTCAGAGCGATTGGAGGCTGTTTTAGCGCTGAAAAGTGGCTTATGTGAAAAATGAGCGTTTCAGAGCGAGAGCAGCCTGTTTTTGCACTAAGCTGCATTTCACTGAAAAAAGGTCTTTCAAACAGGTTTACTAGCCTGAACTGGTTGAATTTGGATCTTCTTCATGGCAAAGGAGTTTTTACCTGGAATTTCATTCATTAAAGGTGAAAAGTGGCTTATGTCAAAAATGAGCGTTTCAGAGCGATTGGAGGCTGTTTTAGCACTGTACAGTCGCCTAAAGGCTGAAAAGTGGCTTATGTGAAAAATGAGCGTTTCAGAGCGATTGGAGGCTGTTTTAGCGCTGAAAAGTGGCTTTTGTGAAAAATGAGCGTTTCAGAGCGATTGGAGGCTGTTTTAGCGCTGAAAAGTGGCTTATGTGAAAAATGAGCGTTTCAGAGCGAGAGCAGCCTGTTTTTGCACTAAGCTGCATTTCACTGAAAAAAGGTCTTTCAAACAGGTTTACTAGCCTGAACTGGTTGAATTTGGATCTTCTTCATGGCAAAGGAGTTTTTACCTGGAATTTCATTCATTAAAGGTGAAAAGTGGCTTATGTCAAAAATGAGCGTTTCAGAGCGATTGGAGGCTGTTTTAGCGCTGAAAAGTGGCTTATGTGAAAAATGAGCGTTTCAGAGCGAGAGCAGCCTGTTTTTGCACTAAGCTGCATTTCACTGAAAAAAGGTCTTTCAAACAGGTTTACTAGCCTGAACTGGTTGAATTTGGATCTTCTTCATGGCAAATGAGTTTTTACCTGGAATTTAATTCATTAAGGCTGAAAAGTGGGTTAAGTCAAAAATGAGCGTTTCAGAGCGATAGGAGGCTGTTTTAGCACTGTACAGTCGCCTAAGGCTGAAAAGTGGCTTATGTGAAAAATGAGCGTTTCAGAGCGAGAGCAGCCTGTTTTTGCACTAAGCTGCATTTCACTGAAAAAAGGTCTTTCAACCAGGTTTACTAGCCTGAACTGCATGAATTTGGATCTTCTTCATGGCAAAGGAGTTTTTACCTGGAATTTCATTCATTAAAGGTGAAAAGTGGCTTATGTCAAAAATGAGCGTTTCAGAGCGATTGGAGGCTGTTTTAGCACTGTACAGTCGCCTAAGGCTGAAAAGTGGCTTATGTCAAAAATGAGCGTTTCAGAGCGATTGGAGGCTGTTTTAGCGCTGAAAAGTGGCTTATGTGAAAAATGAGCGTTTCAGAGCGAGAGCAGCCTGTTTTTGCACTAAGCTGCATTTCACTGAAAAAAGGTCTTTCAACCAGGTTTACTAGCCTGAACTGCATGAATTTGGATCTTCTTCATGGCAAAGGAGTTTTTACCTGGAATTTAATTCATTAAGGCTGAAAAGTGGGTTATGTCAAAAATGAGCGTTTCAGAGCGATTGGAGGCTGTTTTAGCGCTGAAAAGTGGCTTATGTGAAAAATGAGCGTTTCAGAGCGAGAGCAGCCTGTTTTTGCACTAAGCTGCATTTCACTGAAAAAAGGTCTTTCAAACAGGTTTACTAGCCTGAACTGGTTGAATTTGGATCTTCTTCATGGCAAAGGAGTTTTTACCTGGAATTTCATTCATTAAAGGTGAAAAGTGGCTTATGTAAAAAATGAGCGTTTCAGAGCGATAGGAGGCTGTTTTAGCACTGTACAGTCGCCTATGGCTGAAAAGTGGCTTATGTGAAAAATGAGCGTTTCAGAGCGATTGGAGGCTGTTTTAGCGCTGAAAAGTGGCTTTTGTGAAAAATGAGCGTTTCAGAGCGAGAGCAGCCTGTTTTTGCACTAAGCTGCATTTCACTGAAAAAAGGTCTTTCAAACAGGTTTACTAGCCTGAACTGGTTGAATTTGGATCTTCTTCATGGCAAATGAGTTTTTACCTGGAATTTAATTCATTAAGGCTGAAAAGTGGGTTATGTCAAAAATGAGCGTTTCAGAGCGATAGGAGGCTGTTTTAGCACTGTACAGTCGCCTAAGGCTGAAAAGTGGCTTATGTGAAAAATGAGCGTTTCAGAGCGAGAGCAGCCTGTTTTTGCACTAAGCTGCATTTCACTGAAAAAAGGTCTTTCAAACAGGTTTACTAGCCTGAACTGGTTGAATTTGGATCTTCTTCATGGCAAATGAGTTTTTACCTGGAATTTAATTCATTAAGGCTGAAAAGTTGGTTATTTCAAAAATGAGCGTTTCAGAGCGATAGGAGGCTGTTTTAGCACTGTACAGTCGCCTAAGGCTGAAAAGTGTCTTATGTGAAAAATGAGCGTTTCAGAGCGAGAGCAGCCTGTTTTTGCACTAAGCTGCATTTCACTGAAAAAAGGTCTTTCAACCAGGTTTACTAGCCTGAACTGCATGAATTTGGATCTTCTTCATGGCAAAGGAGTTTTTACCTGGAATTTCATTCATTAAAGGTGAAAAGTGGCTTATGTCAAAAATGAGCGTTTCAGAGCGATTGGAGGCTGTTTTAGCGCTGAAAAGTGTCTTATGTGAAAAATGAGCGTTTCAGAGCGAGAGCAGCCTGTTTTTGCACTAAGCTGCATTTCACTGAAAAAAGGTCTTTCAAACAGGTTTACTAGCCTGAACTTGTTGAATTTGGATCTTCTTCATGGCAAAGGAGTTTTTACCTGGAATTTAATTCATTAAGGCTGAAAAGTGGGTTATGTCAAAAATGAGCGTTTCAGAGCGATAGGAGGCTGTTTTAGCACTGTACAGTCGCCTAAGGCTGAAAAGTGTCTTATGTGAAAAATGAGCGTTTCAGAGCGAGAGCAGCCTGTTTTTGCACTAAGCTGCATTTCACTGAAAAAAGGTCTTTCAACCAGGTTTACTAGCCTGAACTGCATGAATTTGGATCTTCTTCATGGCAAAGGAGTTTTTACCTGGAATTTAATTCATTAAGGCTGAAAAGTGGGTTATGTCAAAAATGAGCGTTTCAGAGCGATAGGAGGCTGTTTTAGCACTGTACAGTCGCCTAAGGCTGAAAAGTGTCTTATGTGAAAAATGAGCGTTTCAGAGCGAGAGCAGCCTGTTTTTGCACTAAGCTGCATTTCACTGAAAAAAGGTCTTTCAAACAGGTTTACTAGCCTGAACTGGTTGAATTTGGATCTTCTTCATGGCAAATGAGTTTTTACCTGGAATTTAATTCATTAAGGCTGAAAAGTGGGTTATGTCAAAAATGAGCGTTTCAGAGCGATAGGAGGCTGTTTTAGCACTGTACAGTCGCCTAAGGCTGAAAAGTGTCTTATGTGAAAAATGAGCGTTTCAGAGCGAGAGCAGCCTGTTTTTGCACTAAGCTGCATTTCACTGAAAAAAGGTCTTTCAACCAGGTTTACTAGCCTGAACTGCATGAATTTGGATCTTCTTCATGGCAAAGGAGTTTTTACCTGGAATTTCATTCATTAAAGGTGAAAAGTGGCTTATGTCAAAAATGAGCGTTTCAGAGCGATTGGAGGCTGTTTTAGCACTGTACAGTCGCCTAAGTCTGAAAAGTGGCTTATGTCAAAAATGAGCGTTTCAGAGCGATTGGAGGCTGATTTAGCGCTGAAAAGTGGCTTATGTGAAAAATGAGCGTTTCAGAGCGAGAGCAGCCTGTTTTTGCACTAAGCTGCATTTCACTGAAAAAAGGTCTTTCAAACAGGTTTACTAGCCTGAACTGGTTGAATTTGGATCTTCTTCATGGCAAATGAGTTTTTACCTGGAATTTAATTCATTAAGGCTGAAAAGTGGGTTATGTCAAAAATGAGCGTTTCAGAGCGATAGGAGGCTGTTTTAGCACTGTACAGTCGCCTAAGGCTGAAAAGTGGCTTATGTGAAAAATGAGCGTTTCAGAGCGAGAGCAGCCTGTTTTTGCACTAAGCTGCATTTCACTGAAAAAAGGTCTTTCAACCAGGTTTACTAGCCTGAACTGCATGAATTTGGATCTTCTTCATGGCAAAGGAGTTTTTACCTGGAATTTCATTCATTAAAGGTGAAAAGTGGCTTATGTCAAAAATGAGCGTTTCAGAGCGATTGGAGGCTGTTTTAGCGCTGAAAAGTGGCTTATGTGAAAAATGAGCGTTTCAGAGCGAGAGCAGCCTGTTTTTGCACTAAGCTGCATTTCACTGAAAAAAGGTCTTTCAAACAGGTTTACTAGCCTGAACTGGTTGAATTTGGATCTTCTTCATGGCAAAGGAGTTTTTACCTGGAATTTCATTCATTAAAGGTGAAAAGTGGCTTATGTCAAAAATGAGCGTTTCAGAGCGATTGGAGGCTGTTTTAGCACTGTACAGTCGCCTAAAGGCTGAAAAGTGGCTTATGTCAAAAATGAGCGTTTCAGAGCGATTGGAGGCTGTTTTAGCGCTGAAAAGTGGCTTATGTGAAAAATGAGCGTTTCAGAGCGAGAGCAGCCTGTTTTTGCACTAAGCTGCATTTCACTGAAAAAAGGTCTTTCAAACAGGTTTACTAGCCTGAACTTGTTGAATTTGGATCTTCTTCATGGCAAAGGAGTTTTTACCTGGAATTTAATTCATTAAGGCTGAAAAGTGGGTTATGTCAAAAATGAGCGTTTCAGAGCGATAGGAGGCTGTTTTAGCACTGTACAGTCGCCTAAGGCTGAAATGTGTCTTATGTGAAAAATGAGCGTTTCAGAGTGAGAGCAGCCTGTTTTTGCACTAAGCTGCATTTCACTGAAAAAAGGTCTTTCAACCAGGTTTACTAGCCTGAACTGCATGAATTTGGATCTTCTTCATGGCAAAGGAGTTTTTACCTGGAATTTCATTCATTAAAGGTGAAAAGTGGCTTATGTCAAAAATGAGCGTTTCAGAGCGATTGGAGGCTGTTTTAGCACTGTACAGTCGCCTAAGGCTGAAAAGTGGCTTATGTCAAAAATGAGCGTTTCAGAGCGATTGGAGGCTGTTTTAGCGCTGAAAAGTGGCTTATGTGAAAAATGAGCGTTTCAGAGCGAGAGCAGCCTGTTTTTGCACTAAGCTGCATTTCACTGAAAAAAGGTCTTTCAAACAGGTTTACTAGCCTGAACTGGTTGAATTTGGATCTTCTTCATGGCAAATGAGTTTTTACCTGGAATTTAATTCATTAAGGCTGAAAAGTGGGTTATGTCAAAAATGAGCGTTTCAGAGCGATAGGAGGCTGTTTTAGCACTGTACAGTCGCCTAAGGCTGAAAAGTGTCTTATGTGAAAAATGAGCGTTTCAGAGCGAGAGCAGCCTGTTTTTGCACTAAGCTGCATTTCACTGAAAAAAGGTCTTTCAACCAGGTTTACTAGCCTGAACTGCATGAATTTGGATCTTCTTCATGGCAAAGGAGTTTTTACCTGGAATTTCATTCATTAAAGGTGAAAAGTGGCTTATGTCAAAAATGAGCGTTTCAGAGCGATTGGAGGCTGTTTTAGCACTGTACAGTCGCCTAAGTCTGAAAAGTGGCTTATGTCAAAAATGAGCGTTTCAGAGCGATTGGAGGCTGATTTAGCGCTGAAAAGTGGCTTATGTGAAAAATGAGCGTTTCAGAGCGAGAGCAGCCTGTTTTTGCACTAAGCTGCATTTCACTGAAAAAAGGTCTTTCAAACAGGTTTACTAGCCTGAACTGGTTGAATTTGGATCTTCTTCATGGCAAATGAGTTTTTACCTGGAATTTAATTCATTAAGGCTGAAAAGTGGGTTATGTCAAAAATGAGCGTTTCAGAGCGATAGGAGGCTGTTTTAGCACTGTACAGTCGCCTAAGGCTGAAAAGTGGCTTATGTGAAAAATGAGCGTTTCAGAGCGAGAGCAGCCTGTTTTTGCACTAAGCTGCATTTCACTGAAAAAAGGTCTTTCAACCAGGTTTACTAGCCTGAACTGCATGAATTTGGATCTTCTTCATGGCAAAGGAGTTTTTACCTGGAATTTCATTCATTAAAGGTGAAAAGTGGCTTATGTCAAAAATGAGCGTTTCAGAGCGATTGGAGGCTGTTTTAGCGCTGAAAAGTGGCTTATGTGAAAAATGAGCGTTTCAGAGCGAGAGCAGCCTGTTTTTGCACTAAGCTGCATTTCACTGAAAAAAGGTCTTTCAAACAGGTTTACTAGCCTGAACTGGTTGAATTTGGATCTTCTTCATGGCAAAGGAGTTTTTACCTGGAATTTCATTCATTAAAGGTGAAAAGTGGCTTATGTCAAAAATGAGCGTTTCAGAGCGATTGGAGGCTGTTTTAGCACTGTACAGTCGCCTAAAGGCTGAAAAGTGGCTTATGTCAAAAATGAGCGTTTCAGAGCGATTGGAGGCTGTTTTAGCGCTGAAAAGTGGCTTATGTGAAAAATGAGCGTTTCAGAGCGAGAGCAGCCTGTTTTTGCACTAAGCTGCATTTCACTGAAAAAAGGTCTTTCAAACAGGTTTACTAGCCTGAACTGGTTGAATTTGGATCTTCTTCATGGCAAAGGAGTTTTTACCTGGAATTTCATTCATTAAAGGTGAAAAGTGGCTTATGTCAAAAATGAGCGTTTCAGAGCGATTGGAGGCTGTTTTAGCACTGTACAGTCGCCTAAGGCTGAAAAGTGGCTTATGTCAAAAATGAGCGTTTCAGAGCGATAGGAGGCTGTTTTAGCACTGTACAGTCGCCTAAGGCTGAAAAGTGGCTTATGTGAAAAATGAGCGTTTCAGAGCGAGAGCAGCCTGTTTTTGCACTAAGCTGCATTTCACTGAAAAAAGGTCTTTCAAACAGGTTTACTAGCCTGAACTTGTTGAATTTGGATCTTCTTCATGGCAAAGGAGTTTTTACCTGGAATTTAATTCATTAAGGCTGAAAAGTGGGTTATGTCAAAAATGAGCGTTTCAGAGCGATAGGAGGCTGTTTTAGCACTGTACAGTCGCCTAAGGCTGAAAAGTGTCTTATGTGAAAAATGAGCGTTTCAGAGTGAGAGCAGCCTGTTTTTGCACTAAGCTGCATTTCACTGAAAAAAGGTCTTTCAACCAGGTTTACTAGCCTGAACTGCATGAATTTGGATCTTCTTCATGGCAAAGGAGTTTTTACCTGGAATTTCATTCATTAAAGGTGAAAAGTGGCTTATGTCAAAAATGAGCGTTTCAGAGCGATTGGAGGCTGTTTTAGCACTGTACAGTCGCCTAAGGCTGAAAAGTGGCTTATGTCAAAAATGAGCGTTTCAGAGCGATTGGAGGCTGTTTTAGCGCTGAAAAGTGGCTTATGTGAAAAATGAGCGTTTCAGAGCGAGAGCAGCCTGTTTTTGCACTAAGCTGCATTTCACTGAAAAAAGGTCTTTCAAACAGGTTTACTAGCCTGAACTGGTTGAATTTGGATCTTCTTCATGGCAAAGGAGTTTTTACCTGGAATTTCATTCATTAAAGGTGAAAAGTGGCTTATGTCAAAAATGAGCGTTTCAGAGCGATTGGAGGCTGTTTTAGCACTGTACAGTCGCCTAAGGCTGAAAAGTGGCTTATGTGAAAAATGAGCGTTTCAGAGCGATTGGAGGCTGTTTTAGCGCTGAAAAGTGGCTTTTGTGAAAAATGAGCGTTTCAGAGCGAGAGCAGCCTGTTTTTGCACTAAGCTGCATTTCACTGAAAAAAGGTCTTTCAAACAGGTTTACTAGCCTGAACTGGTTGAATTTGGATCTTCTTCATGGCAAATGAGTTTTTACCTGGAATTTAATTCATTAAGGCTGAAAAGTGGGTTATGTCAAAAATGAGCGTTTCAGAGCGATAGGAGGCTGTTTTAGCACTGTACAGTCGCCTAAGGCTGAAAAGTGTCTTATGTGAAAAATGAGCGTTTCAGAGCGAGAGCAGCCTGTTTTTGCACTAAGCTGCATTTCACTGAAAAAAGGTCTTTCAACCAGGTTTACTAGCCTGAACTGCATGAATTTGGATCTTCTTCATGGCAAAGGAGTTTTTACCTGGAATTTCATTCATTAAAGGTGAAAAGTGGCTTATGTCAAAAATGAGCGTTTCAGAGCGATTGGAGGCTGTTTTAGCGCTGAAAAGTGGCTTATGTGAAAAATGAGCGTTTCAGAGCGAGAGCAGCCTGTTTTTGCACTAAGCTGCATTTCACTGAAAAAAGGTCTTTCAAACAGGTTTACTAGCCTGAACTGGTTGAATTTGGATCTTCTTCATGGCAAAGGAGTTTTTACCTGGAATTTCATTCATTAAAGGTGAAAAGTGGCTTATGTCAAAAATGAGCGTTTCAGAGCGATTGGAGGCTGTTTTAGCACTGTACAGTCGCCTAAAGGCTGAAAAGTGGCTTATGTCAAAAATGAGCGTTTCAGAGCGATTGGAGGCTGTTTTAGCGCTGAAAAGTGGCTTATGTGAAAAATGAGCGTTTCAGAGCGAGAGCAGCCTGTTTTTGCACTAAGCTGCATTTCACTGAAAAAAGGTCTTTCAACCAGGTTTACTAGCCTGAACTGCATGAATTTGGATCTTCTTCATGGCAAAGGAGTTTTTACCTGGAATTTAATTCATTAAGGCTGAAAAGTGGGTTATGTCAAAAATGAGCGTTTCAGAGCGATAGGAGGCTGTTTTAGCACTGTACAGTCGCCTAAGGCTGAAAAGTGTCTTATGTGAAAAATGAGCGTTTCAGAGCGAGAGCAGCCTGTTTTTGCACTAAGCTGCATTTCACTGAAAAAAGGTCTTTCAACCAGGTTTACTAGCCTGAACTGCATGAATTTGGATCTTCTTCATGGCAAAGGAGTTTTTACCTGGAATTTCATTCATTAAAGGTGAAAAGTGGCTTATGTCAAAAATGAGCGTTTCAGAGCGATTGGAGGCTGTTTTAGCGCTGAAAAGTGGCTTATGTGAAAAATGAGCGTTTCAGAGCGAGAGCAGCCTGTTTTTGCACTAAGCTGCATTTCACTGAAAAAAGGTCTTTCAAACAGGTTTACTAGCCTGAACTGGTTGAATTTGGATCTTCTTCATGGCAAATGAGTTTTTACCTGGAATTTAATTCATTAAGGCTGAAAAGTGGGTTATGTCAAAAATGAGCGTTTCAGAGCGATAGGAGGCTGTTTTAGCACTGTACAGTCGCCTAAGGCTGAAAAGTGGCTTATGTGAAAAATGAGCGTTTCAGAGCGATTGGAGGCTGTTTTAGCGCTGAAAAGTGGCTTTTGTGAAAAATGAGCGTTTCAGAGCGATTGGAGGCTGTTTTAGCGCTGAAAAGTGGCTTATGTGAAAAATGAGCGTTTCAGAGCGAGAGCAGCCTGTTTTTGCACTAAGCTGCATTTCACTGAAAAAAGGTCTTTCAAACAGGTTTACTAGCCTGAACTGCATGAATTTGGATCTTCTTCATGGCAAAGGAGTTTTTACCTGGAATTTCATTCATTAAAGGTGAAAAGTGGCTTATGTCAAAAATGAGCGTTTCAGAGCGATTGGAGGCTGTTTTAGCGCTGAAAAGTGGCTTATGTGAAAAATGAGCGTTTCAGAGCGAGAGCAGCCTGGTTTTGCACTAAGCTGCATTTCACTGAAAAAAGGTCTTTCAAACAGGTTTACTAGCCTGAACTGGTTGAATTTGGATCTTCTTCATGGCAAATGAGTTTTTACCTGGAATTTAATTCATTAAGGCTGAAAAGTGGGTTATGTCAAAAATGAGCGTTTCAGAGCGATAGGAGGCTGTTTTAGCACTGTACAGTCGCCTAAGGCTGAAAAGTGGCTTATGTGAAAAATGAGCGTTTCAGAGCGAGAGCAGCCTGTTTTTGCACTAAGCTGCATTTCACTGAAAAAAGGTCTTTCAAACAGGTTTACTAGCCTGAACTTGTTGAATTTGGATCTTCTTCATGGCAAAGGAGTTTTTACCTGGAATTTAATTCATTAAGGCTGAAAAGTGGGTTATGTCAAAAATGAGCGTTTCAGAGCGATTGGAGGCTGTTTTAGCACTGTACAGTCGCCTAAGGCTGAAAAGTGGCTTATGTGAAAAATGAGCGTTTCAGAGCGATTGGAGGCTGTTTTAGCGCTGAAAAGTGGCTTTTGTGAAAAATGAGCGTTTCAGAGCGAGAGCAGCCTGTTTTTGCACTAAGCTGCATTTCACTGAAAAAAGGTCTTTCAAACAGGTTTACTAGCCTGAACTGGTTGAATTTGGATCTTCTTCATGGCAAATGAGTTTTTACCTGGAATTTAATTCATTAAGGCTGAAAAGTGGGTTATGTCAAAAATGAGCGTTTCAGAGCGATAGGAGGCTGTTTTAGCACTGTACAGTCGCCTAAGGCTGAAAAGTGGCTTATGTGAAAAATGAGCGTTTCAGAGCGAGAGCAGCCTGTTTTTGCACTAAGCTGCATTTCACTGAAAAAAGGTCTTTCAAACAGGTTTACTAGCCTGAACTTGTTGAATTTGGATCTTCTTCATGGCAAAGGAGTTTTTACCTGGAATTTAATTCATTAAGGCTGAAAAGTGGGTTATGTCAAAAATGAGCGTTTCAGAGCGATAGGAGGCTGTTTTAGCACTGTACAGTCGCCTAAGGCTGAAAAGTGTCTTATGTGAAAAATGAGCGTTTCAGAGTGAGAGCAGCCTGTTTTTGCACTAAGCTGCATTTCACTGAAAAAAGGTCTTTCAACCAGGTTTACTAGCCTGAACTGCATGAATTTGGATCTTCTTCATGGCAAAGGAGTTTTTACCTGGAATTTCATTCATTAAAGGTGAAAAGTGGCTTATGTCAAAAATGAGCGTTTCAGAGCGATTGGAGGCTGTTTTAGCACTGTACAGTCGCCTAAGGCTGAAAAGTGGCTTATGTCAAAAATGAGCGTTTCAGAGCGATTGGAGGCTGTTTTAGCGCTGAAAAGTGGCTTATGTGAAAAATGAGCGTTTCAGAGCGAGAGCAGCCTGTTTTTGCACTAAGCTGCATTTCACTGAAAAAAGGTCTTTCAAACAGGTTTACTAGCCTGAACTGGTTGAATTTGGATCTTCTTCATGGCAAAGGAGTTTTTACCTGGAATTTCATTCATTAAAGGTGAAAAGTGGCTTATGTCAAAAATGAGCGTTTCAGAGCGATTGGAGGCTGTTTTAGCACTGTACAGTCGCCTAAAGGCTGAAAAGTGGCTTATGTCAAAAATGAGCGTTTCAGAGCGATTGGAGGCTGTTTTAGCGCTGAAAAGTGGCTTATGTGAAAAATGAGCGTTTCAGAGCGAGAGCAGCCTGTTTTTGCACTAAGCTGCATTTCACTGAAAAAAGGTCTTTCAAACAGGTTTACTAGCCTGAACTTGTTGAATTTGGATCTTCTTCATGGCAAAGGAGTTTTTACCTGGAATTTAATTCATTAAGGCTGAAAAGTGGGTTATGTCAAAAATGAGCGTTTCAGAGCGATAGGAGGCTGTTTTAGCACTGTACAGTCGCCTAAGGCTGAAAAGTGTCTTATGTGAAAAATGAGCGTTTCAGAGCGAGAGCAGCCTGTTTTTGCACTAAGCTGCATTTCACTGAAAAAAGGTCTTTCAACCAGGTTTACTAGCCTGAACTGGTTGAATTTGGATCTTCTTCATGGCAAATGAGTTTTTACCTGGAATTTCATTCATTAAGGCTGAAAAGTGGGTTATGTCAAAAATGAGCGTTTCAGAGCGATAGGAGGCTGTTTTAGCACTGTACAGTCGCCTAAGGCTGAAAAGTGGCTTATGTGAAAAATGAGCGTTTCAGAGCGAGAGCAGCCTGTTTTTGCACTAAGCTGCATTTCACTGAAAAAAGGTCTTTCAAACAGGTTTACTAGCCTGAACTGCATGAATTTGGATCTTCTTCATGGCAAAGGAGTTTTTACCTGGAATTTCATTCATTAAAGGTGAAAAGTGGCTTATGTCAAAAATGAGCGTTTCAGAGCGATAGGAGGCTGTTTTAGCACTGTACAGTCGCCTAAGGCTGAAAAGTGGCTTATGTGAAAAATGAGCGTTTCAGAGCGATTGGAGGCTGTTTTAGCGCTGAAAAGTGGCTTTTGTGAAAAATGAGCGTTTCAGAGCGAGAGCAGCCTGTTTTTGCACTAAGCTGCATTTCACTGAAAAAAGGTCTTTCAAACAGGTTTACTAGCCTGAACTGGTTGAATTTGGATCTTCTTCATGGCAAATGAGTTTTTACCTGGAATTTAATTCATTAAGGCTGAAAAGTGGGTTATGTCAAAAATGAGCGTTTCAGAGCGATAGGAGGCTGTTTTAGCACTGTACAGTCGCCTAAGGCTGAAAAGTGTCTTATGTGAAAAATGAGCGTTTCAGAGCGAGAGCAGCCTGTTTTTGCACTAAGCTGCATTTCACTGAAAAAAGGTCTTTCAACCAGGTTTACTAGCCTGAACTGCATGAATTTGGATCTTCTTCATGGCAAAGGAGTTTTTACCTGGAATTTCATTCATTAAAGGTGAAAAGTGGCTTATGTCAAAAATGAGCGTTTCAGAGCGATTGGAGGCTGTTTTAGCGCTGAAAAGTGGCTTATGTGAAAAATGAGCGTTTCAGAGCGAGAGCAGCCTGTTTTTGCACTAAGCTGCATTTCACTGAAAAAAGGTCTTTCAAACAGGTTTACTAGCCTGAACTGGTTGAATTTGGATCTTCTTCATGGCAAAGGAGTTTTTACCTGGAATTTCATTCATTAAAGGTGAAAAGTGGCTTATGTCAAAAATGAGCGTTTCAGAGCGATTGGAGGCTGTTTTAGCACTGTACAGTCGCCTAAAGGCTGAAAAGTGGCTTATGTCAAAAATGAGCGTTTCAGAGCGATTGGAGGCTGTTTTAGCGCTGAAAAGTGGCTTATGTGAAAAATGAGCGTTTCAGAGCGAGAGCAGCCTGTTTTTGCACTAAGCTGCATTTCACTGAAAAAAGGTCTTTCAAACAGGTTTACTAGCCTGAACTTGTTGAATTTGGATCTTCTTCATGGCAAAGGAGTTTTTACCTGGAATTTAATTCATTAAGGCTGAAAAGTGGGTTATGTCAAAAATGAGCGTTTCAGAGCGATAGGAGGCTGTTTTAGCACTGTACAGTCGCCTAAGGCTGAAAAGTGTCTTATGTGAAAAATGAGCGTTTCAGAGCGAGAGCAGCCTGTTTTTGCACTAAGCTGCATTTCACTGAAAAAAGGTCTTTCAACCAGGTTTACTAGCCTGAACTGCATGAATTTGGATCTTCTTCATGGCAAAGGAGTTTTTACCTGGAATTTCATTCATTAAAGGTGAAAAGTGGCTTATGTCAAAAATGAGCGTTTCAGAGCGATTGGAGGCTGTTTTAGCGCTGAAAAGTGGCTTATGTGAAAAATGAGCGTTTCAGAGCGAGAGCAGCCTGTTTTTGCACTAAGCTGCATTTCACTGAAAAAAGGTCTTTCAAACAGGTTTACTAGCCTGAACTGGTTGAATTTGGATCTTCTTCATGGCAAAGGAGTTTTTACCTGGAATTTCATTCATTAAAGGTGAAAAGTGGCTTATGTCAAAAATGAGCGTTTCAGAGCGATTGGAGGCTGTTTTAGCACTGTACAGTCGCCTAAAGGCTGAAAAGTGGCTTATGTCAAAAATGAGCGTTTCAGAGCGATTGGAGGCTGTTTTAGCGCTGAAAAGTGGCTTATGTGAAAAATGAGCGTTTCAGAGCGAGAGCAGCCTGTTTTTGCACTAAGCTGCATTTCACTGAAAAAAGGTCTTTCAAACAGGTTTACTAGCCTGAACTGGTTGAATTTGGATCTTCTTCATGGCAAAGGAGTTTTTACCTGGAATTTCATTCATTAAAGGTGAAAAGTGGCTTATGTCAAAAATGAGCGTTTCAGAGCGATTGGAGGCTGTTTTAGCACTGTACAGTCGCCTAAAGGCTGAAAAGTGGCTTATGTCAAAAATGAGCGTTTCAGAGCGATTGGAGGCTGTTTTAGCGCTGAAAAGTGGCTTATGTGAAAAATGAGCGTTTCAGAGCGAGAGCAGCCTGTTTTTGCACTAAGCTGCATTTCACAGAAAAAAGGTCTTTCAACCAGGTTTACTAGCCTGAACTGCATGAATTTGGATCTTCTTCATGGCAAAGGAGTTTTTACCTGGAATTTAATTCATTAAGGCTGAAAAGTGGGTTATGTCAAAAATGAGCGTTTCAGAGCGATAGGAGGCTGTTTTAGCACTGTACAGTCGCCTAAGGCTGAAAAGTGTCTTATGTGAAAAATGAGCGTTTCAGAGCGAGAGCAGCCTGTTTTTGCACTAAGCTGCATTTCACTGAAAAAAGGTCTTTCAAACAGGTTTACTAGCCTGAACTTGTTGAATTTGGATCTTCTTCATGGCAAAGGAGTTTTTACCTGGAATTTCATTCATTAAGGCTGAAAAGTGGGTTATGTCAAAAATGAGCGTTTCAGAGCGATAGGAGGCTGTTTTAGCACTGTACAGTCGCCTAAGGCTGAAAAGTGGCTTATGTGAAAAATGAGCGTTTCAGAGCGAGAGCAGCCTGTTTTTGCACTAAGCTGCATTTCACTGAAAAAAGGTCTTTCAAACAGGTTTACTAGCCTGAACTGCATGAATTTGGATCTTCTTCATGGCAAAGGAGTTTTTACCTGGAATTTCATTCATTAAAGGTGAAAAGTGGCTTATGTCAAAAATGAGCGTTTCAGAGCGATAGGAGGCTGTTTTAGCACTGTACAGTCGCCTAAGGCTGAAAAGTGGCTTATGTGAAAAATGAGCGTTTCAGAGCGATTGGAGGCTGTTTTAGCGCTGAAAAGTGGCTTTTGTGAAAAATGAGCGTTTCAGAGCGAGAGCAGCCTGTTTTTGCACTAAGCTGCATTTCACTGAAAAAAGGTCTTTCAAACAGGTTTACTAGCCTGAACTGGTTGAATTTGGATCTTCTTCATGGCAAATGAGTTTTTACCTGGAATTTAATTCATTAAGGCTGAAAAGTGGGTTATGTCAAAAATGAGCGTTTCAGAGCGATAGGAGGCTGTTTTAGCACTGTACAGTCGCCTAAGGCTGAAAAGTGTCTTATGTGAAAAATGAGCGTTTCAGAGCGAGAGCAGCCTGTTTTTGCACTAAGCTGCATTTCACTGAAAAAAGGTCTTTCAACCAGGTTTACTAGCCTGAACTGCATGAATTTGGATCTTCTTCATGGCAAAGGAGTTTTTACCTGGAATTTCATTCATTAAAGGTGAAAAGTGGCTTATGTCAAAAATGAGCGTTTCAGAGCGATTGGAGGCTGTTTTAGCGCTGAAAAGTGGCTTATGTGAAAAATGAGCGTTTCAGAGCGAGAGCAGCCTGTTTTTGCACTAAGCTGCATTTCACTGAAAAAAGGTCTTTCAAACAGGTTTACTAGCCTGAACTGGTTGAATTTGGATCTTCTTCATGGCAAAGGAGTTTTTACCTGGAATTTCATTCATTAAAGGTGAAAAGTGGCTTATGTCAAAAATGAGCGTTTCAGAGCGATTGGAGGCTGTTTTAGCACTGTACAGTCGCCTAAAGGCTGAAAAGTGGCTTATGTCAAAAATGAGCGTTTCAGAGCGATTGGAGGCTGTTTTAGCGCTGAAAAGTGGCTTATGTGAAAAATGAGCGTTTCAGAGCGATTGGAGGCTGTTTTAGCGCTGAAAAGTGGCTTATGTGAAAAATGAGCGTTTCAGAGCGAGAGCAGCCTGTTTTTGCACTAAGCTGCATTTCACTGAAAAAAGGTCTTTCAAACAGGTTTACTAGCCTGAACTTGTTGAATTTGGATCTTCTTCATGGCAAAGGAGTTTTTACCTGGAATTTAATTCATTAAGGCTGAAAAGTGGGTTATGTCAAAAATGAGCGTTTCAGAGCGATAGGAGGCTGTTTTAGCACTGTACAGTCGCCTAAGGCTGAAAAGTGTCTTATGTGAAAAATGAGCGTTTCAGAGCGAGAGCAGCCTGTTTTTGCACTAAGCTGCATTTCACTGAAAAAAGGTCTTTCAACCAGGTTTACTAGCCTGAACTGGTTGAATTTGGATCTTCTTCATGGCAAATGAGTTTTTACCTGGAATTTCATTCATTTAGGCTGAAAAGTGGGTTATGTCAAAAATGAGCGTTTCAGAGCGATAGGAGGCTGTTTTAGCACTGTACAGTCGCCTAAGGCTGAAAAGTGGCTTATGTGAAAAATGAGCGTTTCAGAGCGAGAGCAGCCTGTTTTTGCACTAAGCTGCATTTCACTGAAAAAAGGTCTTTCAAACAGGTTTACTAGCCTGAACTGCATGAATTTGGATCTTCTTCATGGCAAAGGAGTTTTTACCTGGAATTTCATTCATTAAAGGTGAAAAGTGGCTTATGTCAAAAATGAGCGTTTCAGAGCGATAGGAGGCTGTTTTAGCACTGTACAGTCGCCTAAGGCTGAAAAGTGGCTTATGTGAAAAATGAGCGTTTCAGAGCGATTGGAGGCTGTTTTAGCGCTGAAAAGTGGCTTTTGTGAAAAATGAGCGTTTCAGAGCGAGAGCAGCCTGTTTTTGCACTAAGCTGCATTTCACTGAAAAAAGGTCTTTCAAACAGGTTTACTAGCCTGAACTGGTTGAATTTGGATCTTCTTCATGGCAAATGAGTTTTTACCTGGAATTTAATTCATTAAGGCTGAAAAGTGGGTTATGTCAAAAATGAGCGTTTCAGAGAGATAGGAGGCTGTTTTAGCACTGTACAGTCGCCTAAGGCTGAAAAGTGTCTTATGTGAAAAATGAGCGTTTCAGAGCGAGAGCAGCCTGTTTTTGCACTAAGCTGCATTTCACTGAAAAAAGGTCTTTCAACCAGGTTTACTAGCCTGAACTGCATGAATTTGGATCTTCTTCATGGCAAAGGAGTTTTTACCTGGAATTTCATTCATTAAAGGTGAAAAGTGGCTTATGTCAAAAATGAGCGTTTCAGAGCGATTGGAGGCTGTTTTAGCGCTGAAAAGTGGCTTATGTGAAAAATGAGCGTTTCAGAGCGAGAGCAGCCTGTTTTTGCACTAAGCTGCATTTCACTGAAAAAAGGTCTTTCAAACAGGTTTACTAGCCTGAACTGGTTGAATTTGGATCTTCTTCATGGCAAAGGAGTTTTTACCTGGAATTTCATTCATTAAAGGTGAAAAGTGGCTTATGTCAAAAATGAGCGTTTCAGAGCGATTGGAGGCTGTTTTAGCACTGTACAGTCGCCTAAAGGCTGAAAAGTGGCTTATGTCAAAAATGAGCGTTTCAGAGCGATTGGAGGCTGTTTTAGCGCTGAAAAGTGGCTTATGTGAAAAATGAGCGTTTCAGAGCGAGAGCAGCCTGTTTTTGCACTAAGCTGCATTTCACTGAAAAAAGGTCTTTCAAACAGGTTTACTAGCCTGAACTTGTTGAATTTGGATCTTCTTCATGGCAAAGGAGTTTTTACCTGGAATTTAATTCATTAAGGCTGAAAAGTGGGTTATGTCAAAAATGAGCGTTTCAGAGCGATAGGAGGCTGTTTTAGCACTGTACAGTCGCCTAAGGCTGAAAAGTGTCTTATGTGAAAAATGAGCGTTTCAGAGCGAGAGCAGCCTGTTTTTGCACTAAGCTGCATTTCACTGAAAAAAGGTCTTTCAAACAGGTTTACTAGCCTGAACTTGTTGAATTTGGATCTTCTTCATGGCAAAGGAGTTTTTACCTGGAATTTAATTCATTAAGGCTGAAAAGTGGGTTATGTCAAAAATGAGCGTTTCAGAGCGATAGGAGGCTGTTTTAGCACTGTACAGTCGCCTAAGGCTGAAAAGTGGCTTATGTGAAAAATGAGCGTTTCAGAGCGAGAGCAGCCTGTTTTTGCACTAAGCTGCATTTCACTGAAAAAAGGTCTTTCAAACAGGTTTACTAGCCTGAACTGCATGAATTTGGATCTTCTTCATGGCAAAGGAGTTTTTACCTGGAATTTCATTCATTAAAGGTGAAAAGTGGCTTATGTCAAAAATGAGCGTTTCAGAGCGATAGGAGGCTGTTTTAGCACTGTACAGTCGCCTAAGGCTGAAAAGTGGCTTATGTGAAAAATGAGCGTTTCAGAGCGATTGGAGGCTGTTTTAGCGCTGAAAAGTGGCTTTTGTGAAAAATGAGCGTTTCAGAGCGAGAGCAGCCTGTTTTTGCACTAAGCTGCATTTCACTGAAAAAAGGTCTTTCAAACAGGTTTACTAGCCTGAACTGGTTGAATTTGGATCTTCTTCATGGCAAATGAGTTTTTACCTGGAATTTAATTCATTAAGGCTGAAAAGTGGGTTATGTCAAAAATGAGCGTTTCAGAGCGATAGGAGGCTGTTTTAGCACTGTACAGTCGCCTAAGGCTGAAAAGTGTCTTATGTGAAAAATGAGCGTTTCAGAGCGAGAGCAGCCTGTTTTTGCACTAAGCTGCATTTCACTGAAAAAAGGTCTTTCAACCAGGTTTACTAGCCTGAACTGCATGAATTTGGATCTTCTTCATGGCAAAGGAGTTTTTACCTGGAATTTCATTCATTAAAGGTGAAAAGTGGCTTATGTCAAAAATGAGCGTTTCAGAGCGATTGGAGGCTGTTTTAGCGCTGAAAAGTGGCTTATGTGAAAAATGAGCGTTTCAGAGCGAGAGCAGCCTGTTTTTGCACTAAGCTGCATTTCACTGAAAAAAGGTCTTTCAAACAGGTTTACTAGCCTGAACTGGTTGAATTTGGATCTTCTTCATGGCAAAGGAGTTTTTACCTGGAATTTCATTCATTAAAGGTGAAAAGTGGCTTATGTCAAAAATGAGCGTTTCAGAGCGATTGGAGGCTGTTTTAGCACTGTACAGTCGCCTAAAGGCTGAAAAGTGGCTTATGTCAAAAATGAGCGTTTCAGAGCGATTGGAGGCTGTTTTAGCGCTGAAAAGTGGCTTATGTGAAAAATGAGCGTTTCAGAGCGATTGGAGGCTGTTTTAGCGCTGAAAAGTGGCTTATGTGAAAAATGAGCGTTTCAGAGCGAGAGCAGCCTGTTTTTGCACTAAGCTGCATTTCACTGAAAAAAGGTCTTTCAAACAGGTTTACTAGCCTGAACTTGTTGAATTTGGATCTTCTTCATGGCAAAGGAGTTTTTACCTGGAATTTAATTCATTAAGGCTGAAAAGTGGGTTATGTCAAAAATGAGCGTTTCAGAGCGATAGGAGGCTGTTTTAGCACTGTACAGTCGCCTAAGGCTGAAAAGTGTCTTATGTGAAAAATGAGCGTTTCAGAGCGAGAGCAGCCTGTTTTTGCACTAAGCTGCATTTCACTGAAAAAAGGTCTTTCAACCAGGTTTACTAGCCTGAACTGGTTGAATTTGGATCTTCTTCATGGCAAATGAGTTTTTACCTGGAATTTCATTCATTTAGGCTGAAAAGTGGGTTATGTCAAAAATGAGCGTTTCAGAGCGATAGGAGGCTGTTTTAGCACTGTACAGTCGCCTAAGGCTGAAAAGTGGCTTATGTGAAAAATGAGCGTTTCAGAGCGAGAGCAGCCTGTTTTTGCACTAAGCTGCATTTCACTGAAAAAAGGTCTTTCAAACAGGTTTACTAGCCTGAACTGCATGAATTTGGATCTTCTTCATGGCAAAGGAGTTTTTACCTGGAATTTCATTCATTAAAGGTGAAAAGTGGCTTATGTCAAAAATGAGCGTTTCAGAGCGATAGGAGGCTGTTTTAGCACTGTACAGTCGCCTAAGGCTGAAAAGTGGCTTATGTGAAAAATGAGCGTTTCAGAGCGATTGGAGGCTGTTTTAGCGCTGAAAAGTGGCTTTTGTGAAAAATGAGCGTTTCAGAGCGAGAGCAGCCTGTTTTTGCACTAAGCTGCATTTCACTGAAAAAAGGTCTTTCAAACAGGTTTACTAGCCTGAACTGGTTGAATTTGGATCTTCTTCATGGCAAATGAGTTTTTACCTGGAATTTAATTCATTAAGGCTGAAAAGTGGGTTATGTCAAAAATGAGCGTTTCAGAGAGATAGGAGGCTGTTTTAGCACTGTACAGTCGCCTAAGGCTGAAAAGTGTCTTATGTGAAAAATGAGCGTTTCAGAGCGAGAGCAGCCTGTTTTTGCACTAAGCTGCATTTCACTGAAAAAAGGTCTTTCAACCAGGTTTACTAGCCTGAACTGCATGAATTTGGATCTTCTTCATGGCAAAGGAGTTTTTACCTGGAATTTCATTCATTAAAGGTGAAAAGTGGCTTATGTCAAAAATGAGCGTTTCAGAGCGATTGGAGGCTGTTTTAGCGCTGAAAAGTGGCTTATGTGAAAAATGAGCGTTTCAGAGCGAGAGCAGCCTGTTTTTGCACTAAGCTGCATTTCACTGAAAAAAGGTCTTTCAAACAGGTTTACTAGCCTGAACTGGTTGAATTTGGATCTTCTTCATGGCAAAGGAGTTTTTACCTGGAATTTCATTCATTAAAGGTGAAAAGTGGCTTATGTCAAAAATGAGCGTTTCAGAGCGATTGGAGGCTGTTTTAGCACTGTACAGTCGCCTAAAGGCTGAAAAGTGGCTTATGTCAAAAATGAGCGTTTCAGAGCGATTGGAGGCTGTTTTAGCGCTGAAAAGTGGCTTATGTGAAAAATGAGCGTTTCAGAGCGAGAGCAGCCTGTTTTTGCACTAAGCTGCATTTCACTGAAAAAAGGTCTTTCAAACAGGTTTACTAGCCTGAACTTGTTGAATTTGGATCTTCTTCATGGCAAAGGAGTTTTTACCTGGAATTTAATTCATTAAGGCTGAAAAGTGGGTTATGTCAAAAATGAGCGTTTCAGAGCGATAGGAGGCTGTTTTAGCACTGTACAGTCGCCTAAGGCTGAAAAGTGTCTTATGTGAAAAATGAGCGTTTCAGAGCGAGAGCAGCCTGTTTTTGCACTAAGCTGCATTTCACTGAAAAAAGGTCTTTCAAACAGGTTTACTAGCCTGAACTTGTTGAATTTGGATCTTCTTCATGGCAAAGGAGTTTTTACCTGGAATTTAATTCATTAAGGCTGAAAAGTGGGTTATGTCAAAAATGAGCGTTTCAGAGCGATAGGAGGCTGTTTTAGCACTGTACAGTCGCCTAAGGCTGAAAAGTGTCTTATGTGAAAAATGAGCGTTTCAGAGCGAGAGCAGCCTGTTTTTGCACTAAGCTGCATTTCACTGAAAAAAGGTCTTTCAACCAGGTTTACTAGCCTGAACTGCATGAATTTGGATCTTCTTCATGGCAAAGGAGTTTTTACCTGGAATTTCATTCATTAAAGGTGAAAAGTGGCTTATGTCAAAAATGAGCGTTTCAGAGCGATTGGAGGCTGTTTTAGCACTGTACAGTCGCCTAAGGCTGAAAAGTGGCTTATGTCAAAAATGAGCGTTTCAGAGCGATTGGAGGCTGTTTTAGCGCTGAAAAGTGGCTTATGTGAAAAATGAGCGTTTCAGAGCGAGAGCAGCCTGTTTTTGCACTAAGCTGCATTTCACTGAAAAAAGGTCTTTCAACCAGGTTTACTAGCCTGAACTGCATGAATTTGGATCTTCTTCATGGCAAAGGAGTTTTTACCTGGAATTTCATTCATTAAAGGTGAAAAGTGGCTTATGTCAAAAATGAGCGTTTCAGAGCGATTGGAGGCTGTTTTAGCACTGTACAGTCGCCTAAGGCTGAAAAGTGGCTTATGTCAAAAATGAGCGTTTCAGAGCGATTGGAGGCTGTTTTAGCGCTGAAAAGTGGCTTATGTGAAAAATGAGCGTTTCAGAGCGAGAGCAGCCTGTTTTTGCACTAAGCTGCATTTCACTGAAAAAAGGTCTTTCAAACAGGTTTACTAGCCTGAACTGGTTGAATTTGGATCTTCTTCATGGCAAATGAGTTTTTACCTGGAATTTAATTCATTAAGGCTGAAAAGTGGGTTATGTCAAAAATGAGCGTTTCAGAGCGATAGGAGGCTGTTTTAGCACTGTACAGTCGCCTAAGGCTGAAAAGTGGCTTATGTGAAAAATGAGCGTTTCAGAGCGAGAGCAGCCTGTTTTTGCACTAAGCTGCATTTCACTGAAAAAAGGTCTTTCAAACAGGTTTACTAGCCTGAACTGGTTGAATTTGGATCTTCTTCATGGCAAAGGAGTTTTTACCTGGAATTTCATTCATTAAAGGTGAAAAGTGGCTTATGTCAAAAATGAGCGTTTCAGAGCGATTGGAGGCTGTTTTAGCACTGTACAGTCGCCTAAGGCTGAAAAGTGGCTTATGTGAAAAATGAGCGTTTCAGAGCGATTGGAGGCTGTTTTAGCGCTGAAAAGTGGCTTTTGTGAAAAATGAGCGTTTCAGAGCGAGAGCAGCCTGTTTTTGCACTAAGCTGCATTTCACTGAAAAAAGGTCTTTCAAACAGGTTTACTAGCCTGAACTGCATGAATTTGGATCTTCTTCATGGCAAAGGAGTTTTTACCTGGAATTTCATTCATTAAAGGTGAAAAGTGGGTTATGTCAAAAATGAGCGTTTCAGAGCGATAGGAGGCTGTTTTAGCACTGTACAGTCGCCTAAGGCTGAAAAGTGTCTTATGTGAAAAATGAGCGTTTCAGAGCGAGAGCAGCCTGTTTTTGCACTAAGCTGCATTTCACTGAAAAAAGGTCTTTCAACCAGGTTTACTAGCCTGAACTGCATGAATTTGGATCTTCTTCATGGCAAAGGAGTTTTTACCTGGAATTTCATTCATTAAAGGTGAAAAGTGGCTTATGTCAAAAATGAGCGTTTCAGAGCGATTGGAGGCTGTTTTAGCGCTGAAAAGTGGCTTATGTGAAAAATGAGCGTTTCAGAGCGAGAGCAGCCTGTTTTTGCACTAAGCTGCATTTCACTGAAAAAAGGTCTTTCAAACAGGTTTACTAGCCTGAACTGCATGAATTTGGATCTTCTTCATGGCAAAGGAGTTTTTACCTGGAATTTCATTCATTAAAGGTGAAAAGTGGCTTATGTCAAAAATGAGCGTTTCAGAGCGATAGGAGGCTGTTTTAGCACTGTACAGTCGCCTAAGGCTGAAAAGTGGCTTATGTGAAAAATGAGCGTTTCAGAGCGATTGGAGGCTGTTTTAGCGCTGAAAAGTGGCTTTTGTGAAAAATGAGCGTTTCAGAGCGAGAGCAGCCTGTTTTTGCACTAAGCTGCATTTCACTGAAAAAAGGTCTTTCAAACAGGTTTACTAGCCTGAACTGGTTGAATTTGGATCTTCTTCATGGCAAATGAGTTTTTACCTGGAATTTAATTCATTAAGGCTGAAAAGTGGGTTATGTCAAAAATGAGCGTTTCAGAGAGATAGGAGGCTGTTTTAGCACTGTACAGTCGCCTAAGGCTGAAAAGTGTCTTATGTGAAAAATGAGCGTTTCAGAGCGAGAGCAGCCTGTTTTTGCACTAAGCTGCATTTCACTGAAAAAAGGTCTTTCAACCAGGTTTACTAGCCTGAACTGCATGAATTTGGATCTTCTTCATGGCAAAGGAGTTTTTACCTGGAATTTCATTCATTAAAGGTGAAAAGTGGCTTATGTCAAAAATGAGCGTTTCAGAGCGATTGGAGGCTGTTTTAGCGCTGAAAAGTGGCTTATGTGAAAAATGAGCGTTTCAGAGCGAGAGCAGCCTGTTTTTGCACTAAGCTGCATTTCACTGAAAAAAGGTCTTTCAAACAGGTTTACTAGCCTGAACTGGTTGAATTTGGATCTTCTTCATGGCAAAGGAGTTTTTACCTGGAATTTCATTCATTAAAGGTGAAAAGTGGCTTATGTCAAAAATGAGCGTTTCAGAGCGATTGGAGGCTGTTTTAGCACTGTACAGTCGCCTAAAGGCTGAAAAGTGGCTTATGTCAAAAATGAGCGTTTCAGAGCGATTGGAGGCTGTTTTAGCGCTGAAAAGTGGCTTATGTGAAAAATGAGCGTTTCAGAGCGAGAGCAGCCTGTTTTTGCACTAAGCTGCATTTCACTGAAAAAAGGTCTTTCAAACAGGTTTACTAGCCTGAACTTGTTGAATTTGGATCTTCTTCATGGCAAAGGAGTTTTTACCTGGAATTTAATTCATTAAGGCTGAAAAGTGGGTTATGTCAAAAATGAGCGTTTCAGAGCGATAGGAGGCTGTTTTAGCACTGTACAGTCGCCTAAGGCTGAAAAGTGTCTTATGTGAAAAATGAGCGTTTCAGAGCGAGAGCAGCCTGTTTTTGCACTAAGCTGCATTTCACTGAAAAAAGGTCTTTCAAACAGGTTTACTAGCCTGAACTTGTTGAATTTGGATCTTCTTCATGGCAAAGGAGTTTTTACCTGGAATTTAATTCATTAAGGCTGAAAAGTGGGTTATGTCAAAAATGAGCGTTTCAGAGCGATAGGAGGCTGTTTTAGCACTGTACAGTCGCCTAAGGCTGAAAAGTGTCTTATGTGAAAAATGAGCGTTTCAGAGCGAGAGCAGCCTGTTTTTGCACTAAGCTGCATTTCACTGAAAAAAGGTCTTTCAACCAGGTTTACTAGCCTGAACTGCATGAATTTGGATCTTCTTCATGGCAAAGGAGTTTTTACCTGGAATTTCATTCATTAAAGGTGAAAAGTGGCTTATGTCAAAAATGAGCGTTTCAGAGCGATTGGAGGCTGTTTTAGCACTGTACAGTCGCCTAAGGCTGAAAAGTGGCTTATGTCAAAAATGAGCGTTTCAGAGCGATTGGAGGCTGTTTTAGCGCTGAAAAGTGGCTTATGTGAAAAATGAGCGTTTCAGAGCGAGAGCAGCCTGTTTTTGCACTAAGCTGCATTTCACTGAAAAAAGGTCTTTCAACCAGGTTTACTAGCCTGAACTGCATGAATTTGGATCTTCTTCATGGCAAAGGAGTTTTTACCTGGAATTTCATTCATTAAAGGTGAAAAGTGGCTTATGTCAAAAATGAGCGTTTCAGAGCGATTGGAGGCTGTTTTAGCACTGTACAGTCGCCTAAGGCTGAAAAGTGGCTTATGTCAAAAATGAGCGTTTCAGAGCGATTGGAGGCTGTTTTAGCGCTGAAAAGTGGCTTATGTGAAAAATGAGCGTTTCAGAGCGAGAGCAGCCTGTTTTTGCACTAAGCTGCATTTCACTGAAAAAAGGTCTTTCAAACAGGTTTACTAGCCTGAACTGGTTGAATTTGGATCTTCTTCATGGCAAATGAGTTTTTACCTGGAATTTAATTCATTAAGGCTGAAAAGTGGGTTATGTCAAAAATGAGCGTTTCAGAGCGATAGGAGGCTGTTTTAGCACTGTACAGTCGCCTAAGGCTGAAAAGTGGCTTATGTGAAAAATGAGCGTTTCAGAGCGAGAGCAGCCTGTTTTTGCACTAAGCTGCATTTCACTGAAAAAAGGTCTTTCAAACAGGTTTACTAGCCTGAACTGGTTGAATTTGGATCTTCTTCATGGCAAAGGAGTTTTTACCTGGAATTTCATTCATTAAAGGTGAAAAGTGGCTTATGTCAAAAATGAGCGTTTCAGAGCGATTGGAGGCTGTTTTAGCACTGTACAGTCGCCTAAGGCTGAAAAGTGGCTTATGTGAAAAATGAGCGTTTCAGAGCGATTGGAGGCTGTTTTAGCGCTGAAAAGTGGCTTTTGTGAAAAATGAGCGTTTCAGAGCGAGAGCAGCCTGTTTTTGCACTAAGCTGCATTTCACTGAAAAAAGGTCTTTCAAACAGGTTTACTAGCCTGAACTGCATGAATTTGGATCTTCTTCATGGCAAAGGAGTTTTTACCTGGAATTTCATTCATTAAAGGTGAAAAGTGGCTTATGTCAAAAATGAGCGTTTCAGAGCGATTGGAGGCTGTTTTAGCACTGTACAGTCGCCTAAGGCTGAAAAGTGGCTTATGTCAAAAATGAGCGTTTCAGAGCGATTGGAGGCTGTTTTAGCGCTGAAAAGTGGCTTATGTGAAAAATGAGCGTTTCAGAGCGAGAGCAGCCTGTTTTTGCACTAAGCTGCATTTCACTGAAAAAAGGTCTTTCAAACAGGTTTACTAGCCTGAACTGGTTGAATTTGGATCTTCTTCATGGCAAAGGAGTTTTTACCTGGAATTTCATTCATTAAAGGTGAAAAGTGGCTTATGTCAAAAATGAGCGTTTCAGAGCGATTGGAGGCTGTTTTAGCACTGTACAGTCGCCTAAGGCTGAAAAGTGGCTTATGTGAAAAATGAGCGTTTCAGAGCGATTGGAGGCTGTTTTAGCGCTGAAAAGTGGCTTTTGTGAAAAATGAGCGTTTCAGAGCGAGAGCAGCCTGTTTTTGCACTAAGCTGCATTTCACTGAAAAAAGGTCTTTCAAACAGGTTTACTAGCCTGAACTGGTTGAATTTGGATCTTCTTCATGGCAAATGAGTTTTTACCTGGAATTTAATTCATTAAGGCTGAAAAGTGGGTTATGTCAAAAATGAGCGTTTCAGAGCGATAGGAGGCTGTTTTAGCACTGTACAGTCGCCTAAGGCTGAAAAGTGTCTTATGTGAAAAATGAGCGTTTCAGAGCGAGAGCAGCCTGTTTTTGCACTAAGCTGCATTTCACTGAAAAAAGGTCTTTCAACCAGGTTTACTAGCCTGAACTGCATGAATTTGGATCTTCTTCATGGCAAAGGAGTTTTTACCTGGAATTTCATTCATTAAAGGTGAAAAGTGGCTTATGTCAAAAATGAGCGTTTCAGAGCGATTGGAGGCTGTTTTAGCGCTGAAAAGTGGCTTATGTGAAAAATGAGCGTTTCAGAGCGAGAGCAGCCTGTTTTTGCACTAAGCTGCATTTCACTGAAAAAAGGTCTTTCAAACAGGTTTACTAGCCTGAACTGGTTGAATTTGGATCTTCTTCATGGCAAAGGAGTTTTTACCTGGAATTTCATTCATTAAAGGTGAAAAGTGGCTTATGTCAAAAATGAGCGTTTCAGAGCGATTGGAGGCTGTTTTAGCACTGTACAGTCGCCTAAAGGCTGAAAAGTGGCTTATGTCAAAAATGAGCGTTTCAGAGCGATTGGAGGCTGTTTTAGCGCTGAAAAGTGGCTTATGTGAAAAATGAGCGTTTCAGAGCGAGAGCAGCCTGTTTTTGCACTAAGCTGCATTTCACTGAAAAAAGGTCTTTCAAACAGGTTTACTAGCCTGAACTTGTTGAATTTGGATCTTCTTCATGGCAAAGGAGTTTTTACCTGGAATTTAATTCATTAAGGCTGAAAAGTGGGTTATGTCAAAAATGAGCGTTTCAGAGCGATAGGAGGCTGTTTTAGCACTGTACAGTCGCCTAAGGCTGAAAAGTGTCTTATGTGAAAAATGAGCGTTTCAGAGCGAGAGCAGCCTGTTTTTGCACTAAGCTGCATTTCACTGAAAAAAGGTCTTTCAACCAGGTTTACTAGCCTGAACTGCATGAATTTGGATCTTCTTCATGGCAAAGGAGTTTTTACCTGGAATTTAATTCATTAAGGCTGAAAAGTGGGTTATGTCAAAAATGAGCGTTTCAGAGCGATAGGAGGCTGTTTTAGCACTGTACAGTCGCCTAAGGCTGAAAAGTGGCTTATGTGAAAAATGAGCGTTTCAGAGCGAGAGCAGCCTGTTTTTGCACTAAGCTGCATTTCACTGAAAAAAGGTCTTTCAAACAGGTTTACTAGCCTGAACTTGTTGAATTTGGATCTTCTTCATGGCAAAGGAGTTTTTACCTGGAATTTAATTCATTAAGGCTGAAAAGTGGGTTATGTCAAAAATGAGCGTTTCAGAGCGATAGGAGGCTGTTTTAGCACTGTACAGTCGCCTAAGGCTGAAAAGTGTCTTATGTGAAAAATGAGCGTTTCAGAGCGAGAGCAGCCTGTTTTTGCACTAAGCTGCATTTCACTGAAAAAAGGTCTTTCAACCAGGTTTACTAGCCTGAACTGCATGAATTTGGATCTTCTTCATGGCAAAGGAGTTTTTACCTGGAATTTAATTCATTAAGGCTGAAAAGTGGGTTATGTCAAAAATGAGCGTTTCAGAGCGATAGGAGGCTGTTTTAGCACTGTACAGTCGCCTAAGGCTGAAAAGTGGCTTATGTGAAAAATGAGCGTTTCAGAGCGAGAGCAGCCTGTTTTTGCACTAAGCTGCATTTCACTGAAAAAAGGTCTTTCAAACAGGTTTACTAGCCTGAACTGGTTGAATTTGGATCTTCTTCATGGCAAATTAGTTTTTACCTGGAATTTAATTCATTAAGGCTGAAAAGTGGGTTATGTCAAAAATGAGCGTTTCAGAGCGATAGGAGGCTGTTTTAGCACTGTACAGTCGCCTAAGGCTGAAAAGTGGCTTATGTGAAAAATGAGCGTTTCAGAGCGAGAGCAGCCTGTTTTTGCACTAAGCTGCATTTCACTGAAAAAAGGTCTTTCAGCCAGGTTTACTAGCCTGAACTGCATGAATTTGGATCTTCTTCATGGCAAAGGAGTTTTTACCTGGAATTTCATTCATTAAAGGTGAAAAGTGGCTTATGTCAAAAATGAGCGTTTCAGAGCGATTGGAGGCTGTTTTAGCACTGTACAGTCGCCTAAGGCTGAAAAGTGGCTTATGTGAAAAATGAGCGTTTCAGAGCGATTGGAGGCTGTTTTAGCGCTGAAAAGTGGCTTTTGTGAAAAATGAGCGTTTCAGAGCGAGAGCAGCCTGTTTTTGCACTAAGCTGCATTTCACTGAAAAAAGGTCTTTCAAACAGGTTTACTAGCCTGAACTGGTTGAATTTGGATCTTCTTCATGGCAAATGAGTTTTTACCTGGAATTTAATTCATTAAGGCTGAAAAGTGGGTTATGTCAAAAATGAGCGTTTCAGAGCGATAGGAGGCTGTTTTAGCACTGTACAGTCGCCTAAGGCTGAAAAGTGTCTTATGTGAAAAATGAGCGTTTCAGAGCGAGAGCAGCCTGTTTTTGCACTAAGCTGTATTTCACTGAAAAAAGGTCTTTCAACCAGGTTTACTAGCCTGAACTGCATGAATTTGGATCTTCTTCATGGCAAAGGAGTTTTTACCTGGAATTTCATTCATTAAAGGTGAAAAGTGGCTTATGTCAAAAATGAGCGTTTCAGAGCGATTGGAGGCTGTTTTAGCGCTGAAAAGTGGCTTATGTGAAAAATGAGCGTTTCAGAGCGAGAGCAGCCTGTTTTTGCACTAAGCTGCATTTCACTGAAAAAAGGTCTTTCAAACAGGTTTACTAGCCTGAACTGGTTGAATTTGGATCTTCTTCATGGCAAAGGAGTTTTTACCTGGAATTTCATTCATTAAAGGTGAAAAGTGGCTTATGTCAAAAATGAGCGTTTCAGAGCGATTGGAGGCTGTTTTAGCACTGTACAGTCGCCTAAAGGCTGAAAAGTGGCTTATGTCAAAAATGAGCGTTTCAGAGCGATTGGAGGCTGTTTTAGCGCTGAAAAGTGGCTTATGTGAAAAATGAGCGTTTCAGAGCGAGAGCAGCCTGTTTTTGCACTAAGCTGCATTTCACTGAAAAAAGGTCTTTCAAACAGGTTTACTAGCCTGAACTTGTTGAATTTGGATCTTCTTCATGGCAAAGGAGTTTTTACCTGGAATTTAATTCATTAAGGCTGAAAAGTGGGTTATGTCAAAAATGAGCGTTTCAGAGCGATAGGAGGCTGTTTTAGCACTGTACAGTCGCCTAAGGCTGAAAAGTGTCTTATGTGAAAAATGAGCGTTTCAGAGCGAGAGCAGCCTGTTTTTGCACTAAGCTGCATTTCACTGAAAAAAGGTCTTTCAACCAGGTTTACTAGCCTGAACTGCATGAATTTGGATCTTCTTCATGGCAAAGGAGTTTTTACCTGGAATTTAATTCATTAAGGCTGAAAAGTGGGTTATGTCAAAAATGAGCGTTTCAGAGCGATAGGAGGCTGTTTTAGCACTGTACAGTCGCCTAAGGCTGAAAAGTGGCTTATGTGAAAAATGAGCGTTTCAGAGCGAGAGCAGCCTGTTTTTGCACTAAGCTGCATTTCACTGAAAAAAGGTCTTTCAAACAGGTTTACTAGCCTGAACTTGTTGAATTTGGATCTTCTTCATGGCAAAGGAGTTTTTACCTGGAATTTAATTCATTAAGGCTGAAAAGTGGGTTATGTCAAAAATGAGCGTTTCAGAGCGATAGGAGGCTGTTTTAGCACTGTACAGTCGCCTAAGGCTGAAAAGTGTCTTATGTGAAAAATGAGCGTTTCAGAGCGAGAGCAGCCTGTTTTTGCACTAAGCTGCATTTCACTGAAAAAAGGTCTTTCAACCAGGTTTACTAGCCTGAACTGCATGAATTTGGATCTTCTTCATGGCAAAGGAGTTTTTACCTGGAATTTAATTCATTAAGGCTGAAAAGTGGGTTATGTCAAAAATGAGCGTTTCAGAGCGATAGGAGGCTGTTTTAGCACTGTACAGTCGCCTAAGGCTGAAAAGTGGCTTATGTGAAAAATGAGCGTTTCAGAGCGAGAGCAGCCTGTTTTTGCACTAAGCTGCATTTCACTGAAAAAAGGTCTTTCAAACAGGTTTACTAGCCTGAACTGGTTGAATTTGGATCTTCTTCATGGCAAATTAGTTTTTACCTGGAATTTAATTCATTAAGGCTGAAAAGTGGGTTATGTCAAAAATGAGCGTTTCAGAGCGATAGGAGGCTGTTTTAGCACTGTACAGTCGCCTAAGGCTGAAAAGTGGCTTATGTGAAAAATGAGCGTTTCAGAGCGAGAGCAGCCTGTTTTTGCACTAAGCTGCATTTCACTGAAAAAAGGTCTTTCAGCCAGGTTTACTAGCCTGAACTGCATGAATTTGGATCTTCTTCATGGCAAAGGAGTTTTTACCTGGAATTTCATTCATTAAAGGTGAAAAGTGGCTTATGTCAAAAATGAGCGTTTCAGAGCGATTGGAGGCTGTTTTAGCACTGTACAGTCGCCTAAGGCTGAAAAGTGTCTTATGTGAAAAATGAGCGTTTCAGAGCGAGAGCAGCCTGTTTTAGCGCTGAAAAGTGGCTTATGTGAAAAATGAGCGTTTCAGAGCGAGAGCAGCCTGTTTTTGCACTAAGCTGCATTTCACTGAAAAAAGGTCTTTCAAACAGGTTTACTAGCCTGAACTGGTTGAATTTGGATCTTCTTCATGGCAAAGGAGTTTTTACCTGGAATTTCATTCATTAAAGGTGAAAAGTGGCTTATGTCAAAAATGAGCGTTTCAGAGCGATAGGAGGCTGTTTTAGCACTGTACAGTCGCCTAAGGCTGAAAAGTGTCTTATGTGAAAAATGAGCGTTTCAGAGCGAGAGCAGCCTGTTTTTGCACTAAGCTGCATTTCACTGAAAAAAGGTCTTTCAACCAGGTTTACTAGCCTGAACTGCATGAATTTGGATCTTCTTCATGGCAAAGGAGTTTTTACCTGGAATTTCATTCATTAAAGGTGAAAAGTGGCTTATGTCAAAAATGAGCGTTTCAGAGCGATTGGAGGCTGTTTTAGCGCTGAAAAGTGGCTTATGTGAAAAATGAGCGTTTCAGAGCGAGAGCAGCCTGTTTTTGCACTAAGCTGCATTTCACTGAAAAAAGGTCTTTCAAACAGGTTTACTAGCCTGAACTGGTTGAATTTGGATCTTCTTCATGGCAAATTAGTTTTTACCTGGAATTTAATTCATTAAGGCTGAAAAGTGGGTTATGTCAAAAATGAGCGTTTCAGAGCGATAGGAGGCTGTTTTAGCACTGTACAGTCGCCTAAGGCTGAAAAGTGTCTTATGTGAAAAATGAGCGTTTCAGAGCGATTGGAGGCTGTTTTAGCGCTGAAAAGTGGCTTTTGTGAAAAATGAGCGTTTCAGAGCGAGAGCAGCCTGTTTTTGCACTAAGCTGCATTTCACTGAAAAAAGGTCTTTCAACCAGGTTTACTAGCCTGAACTGCATGAATTTGGATCTTCTTCATGGCAAAGGAGTTTTTACCTGGAATTTCATTCATTAAAGGTGAAAAGTGGCTTATGTCAAAAATGAGCGTTTCAGAGCGATTGGAGGCTGTTTTAGCGCTGAAAAGTGGCTTATGTGAAAAATGAGCGTTTCAGAGCGAGAGCAGCCTGTTTTTGCACTAAGCTGCATTTCACTGAAAAAAGGTCTTTCAAACAGGTTTACTAGCCTGAACTTGTTGAATTTGGATCTTCTTCATGGCAAAGGAGTTTTTACCTGGAATTTAATTCATTAAGGCTGAAAAGTGGGTTATGTCAAAAATGAGCGTTTCAGAGCGATAGGAGGCTGTTTTAGCACTGTACAGTCGCCTAAGGCTGAAAAGTGTCTTATGTGAAAAATGAGCGTTTCAGAGCGAGAGCAGCCTGTTTTTGCACTAAGCTGCATTTCACTGAAAAAAGGTCTTTCAACCAGGTTTACTAGCCTGAACTGCATGAATTTGGATCTTCTTCATGGCAAAGGAGTTTTTACCTGGAATTTCATTCATTAAAGGTGAAAAGTGGCTTATGTCAAAAATGAGCGTTTCAGAGCGATTGGAGGCTGTTTTAGCGCTGAAAAGTGGCTTATGTGAAAAATGAGCGTTTCAGAGCGAGAGCAGCCTGTTTTTGCACTAAGCTGCATTTCACTGAAAAAAGGTCTTTCAAACAGGTTTACTAGCCTGAACTGGTTGAATTTGGATCTTCTTCATGGCAAAGGAGTTTTTACCTGGAATTTCATTCATTAAAGGTGAAAAGTGGCTTATGTCAAAAATGAGCGTTTCAGAGCGATAGGAGGCTGTTTTAGCACTGTACAGTCGCCTAAGGCTGAAAAGTGTCTTATGTGAAAAATGAGCGTTTCAGAGCGATTGGAGGCTGTTTTAGCGCTGAAAAGTGGCTTATGTGAAAAATGAGCGTTTCAGAGCGAGAGCAGCCTGTTTTTGCACTAAGCTGCATTTCACTGAAAAAAGGTCTTTCAAACAGGTTTACTAGCCTGAACTGGTTGAATTTGGATCTTCTTCATGGCAAAGGAGTTTTTACCTGGAATTTCATTCATTAAAGGTGAAAAGTGGCTTATGTCAAAAATGAGCGTTTCAGAGCGATAGGAGGCTGTTTTAGCACTGTACAGTCGCCTAAGGCTGAAAAGTGTCTTATGTGAAAAATGAGCGTTTCAGAGCGAGAGCAGCCTGTTTTTGCACTAAGCTGCATTTCACTGAAAAAAGGTCTTTCAACCAGGTTTACTAGCCTGAACTGCATGAATTTGGATCTTCTTCATGGCAAAGGAGTTTTTACCTGGAATTTCATTCATTAAAGGTGAAAAGTGGCTTATGTCAAAAATGAGCGTTTCAGAGCGATTGGAGGCTGTTTTAGCGCTGAAAAGTGGCTTATGTGAAAAATGAGCGTTTCAGAGCGAGAGCAGCCTGTTTTTGCACTAAGCTGCATTTCACTGAAAAAAGGTCTTTCAAACAGGTTTACTAGCCTGAACTGGTTGAATTTGGATCTTCTTCATGGCAAATGAGTTTTTACCTGGAATTTAATTCATTAAGGCTGAAAAGTGGGTTATGTCAAAAATGAGCGTTTCAGAGCGATAGGAGGCTGTTTTAGCACTGTACAGTCGCCTAAGGCTGAAAAGTGGCTTATGTGAAAAATGAGCGTTTCAGAGCGAGAGCAGCCTGTTTTTGCACTAAGCTGCATTTCACTGAAAAAAGGTCTTTCAAACAGGTTTACTAGCCTGAACTGGTTGAATTTGGATCTTCTTCATGGCAAAGGAGTTTTTACCTGGAATTTCATTCATTAAAGGTGAAAAGTGGCTTATGTCAAAAATGAGCGTTTCAGAGCGATTGGAGGCTGTTTTAGCACTGTACAGTCGCCTAAGGCTGAAAAGTGGCTTATGTGAAAAATGAGCGTTTCAGAGCGATTGGAGGCTGTTTTAGCGCTGAAAAGTGGCTTTTGTGAAAAATGAGCGTTTCAGAGCGAGAGCAGCCTGTTTTTGCACTAAGCTGCATTTCACTGAAAAAAGGTCTTTCAAACAGGTTTACTAGCCTGAACTGGTTGAATTTGGATCTTCTTCATGGCAAATGAGTTTTTACCTGGAATTTAATTCATTAAGGCTGAAAAGTGGGTTATGTCAAAAATGAGCGTTTCAGAGCGATAGGAGGCTGTTTTAGCACTGTACAGTCGCCTAAGGCTGAAAAGTGTCTTATGTGAAAAATGAGCGTTTCAGAGCGAGAGCAGCCTGTTTTTGCACTAAGCTGCATTTCACTGAAAAAAGGTCTTTCAACCAGGTTTACTAGCCTGAACTGCATGAATTTGGATCTTCTTCATGGCAAAGGAGTTTTTACCTGGAATTTCATTCATTAAAGGTGAAAAGTGGCTTATGTCAAAAATGAGCGTTTCAGAGCGATTGGAGGCTGTTTTAGCGCTGAAAAGTGGCTTATGTGAAAAATGAGCGTTTCAGAGCGAGAGCAGCCTGTTTTTGCACTAAGCTGCATTTCACTGAAAAAAGGTCTTTCAAACAGGTTTACTAGCCTGAACTGGTTGAATTTGGATCTTCTTCATGGCAAAGGAGTTTTTACCTGGAATTTCATTCATTAAAGGTGAAAAGTGGCTTATGTCAAAAATGAGCGTTTCAGAGCGATTGGAGGCTGTTTTAGCGCTGAAAAGTGGCTTATGTGAAAAATGAGCGTTTCAGAGCGAGAGCAGCCTGTTTTTGCACTAAGCTGCATTTCACTGAAAAAAGGTCTTTCAAACAGGTTTACTAGCCTGAACTGGTTGAATTTGGATCTTCTTCATGGCAAATGAGTTTTTACCTGGAATTTAATTCATTAAGGCTGAAAAGTGGGTTATGTCAAAAATGAGCGTTTCAGAGCGATAGGAGGCTGTTTTAGCACTGTACAGTCGCCTAAGGCTGAAAAGTGTCTTATGTGAAAAATGAGCGTTTCAGAGCGAGAGCAGCCTGTTTTTGCACTAAGCTGCATTTCACTGAAAAAAGGTCTTTCAACCAGGTTTACTAGCCTGAACTGCATGAATTTGGATCTTCTTCATGGCAAAGGAGTTTTTACCTGGAATTTCATTCATTAAAGGTGAAAAGTGGCTTATGTCAAAAATGAGCGTTTCAGAGCGATTGGAGGCTGTTTTAGCGCTGAAAAGTGGCTTATGTGAAAAATGAGCGTTTCAGAGCGAGAGCAGCCTGTTTTTGCACTAAGCTGCATTTCACTGAAAAAAGGTCTTTCAACCAGGTTTACTAGCCTGAACTGCATGAATTTGGATCTTCTTCATGGCAAAGGAGTTTTTACCTGGAATTTCATTCATTAAAGGTGAAAAGTGGCTTATGTCAAAAATGAGCGTTTCAGAGCGATTGGAGGCTGTTTTAGCACTGTACAGTCGCCTAAGGCTGAAAAGTGGCTTATGTGAAAAATGAGCGTTTCAGAGCGATTGGAGGCTGTTTTAGCGCTGAAAAGTGGCTTTTGTGAAAAATGAGCGTTTCAGAGCGAGAGCAGCCTGTTTTTGCACTAAGCTGCATTTCACTGAAAAAAGGTCTTTCAAACAGGTTTACTAGCCTGAACTGGTTGAATTTGGATCTTCTTCATGGCAAATGAGTTTTTACCTGGAATTTAATTCATTAAGGCTGAAAAGTGGGTTATGTCAAAAATGAGCGTTTCAGAGCGATAGGAGGCTGTTTTAGCACTGTACAGTCGCCTAAGGCTGAAAAGTGTCTTATGTGAAAAATGAGCGTTTCAGAGCGAGAGCAGCCTGTTTTTGCACTAAGCTGCATTTCACTGAAAAAAGGTCTTTCAACCAGGTTTACTAGCCTGAACTGCATGAATTTGGATCTTCTTCATGGCAAAGGAGTTTTTACCTGGAATTTCATTCATTAAAGGTGAAAAGTGGCTTATGTCAAAAATGAGCGTTTCAGAGCGGTTGGAGGCTGTTTTAGCGCTGAAAAGTGGCTTATGTGAAAAATGAGCGTTTCAGAGCGAGAGCAGCCTGTTTTTGCACTAAGCTGCATTTCACTGAAAAAAGGTCTTTCAACCAGGTTTACTAGCCTGAACTGCATGAATTTGGATCTTCTTCATGGCAAAGGAGTTTTTACCTGGAATTTCATTCATTAAAGGTGAAAAGTGGCTTATGTCAAAAATGAGCGTTTCAGAGCGATTGGAGGCTGTTTTAGCGCTGAAAAGTGGCTTTTGTGAAAAATGAGCGTTTCAGAGCGAGAGCAGCCTGTTTTTGCACTAAGCTGCATTTCACTGAAAAAAGGTCTTTCAAACAGGTTTACTAGCCTGAACTGGTTGAATTTGGATCTTCTTCATGGCAAATGAGTTTTTACCTGGAATTTAATTCATTAAGGCTGAAAAGTGGGTTATGTCAAAAATGAGCGTTTCAGAGCGACAGGAGGCTGTTTTAGCACTGTACAGTCGCCTAAGGCTGAAAAGTGTCTTATGTGAAAAATGAGCGTTTCAGAGCGAGAGCAGCCTGTTTTTGCACTAAGCTGCATTTCACTGAAAAAAGGTCTTTCAACCAGGTTTACTAGCCTGAACTGCATGAATTTGGATCTTCTTCATGGCAAAGGAGTTTTTACCTGGAATTTCATTCATTAAAGGTGAAAAGTGGCTTATGTCAAAAATGAGCGTTTCAGAGCGATTGGAGGCTGTTTTAGCGCTGAAAAGTGGCTTATGTGAAAAATGAGCGTTTCAGAGCGAGAGCAGCCTGTTTTTGCACTAAGCTGCATTTCACTGAAAAAAGGTCTTTCAAACAGGTTTACTAGCCTGAACTGGTTGAATTTGGATCTTCTTCATGGCAAAGGAGTTTTTACCTGGAATTTAATTCATTAAGGCTGAAAAGTGGGTTATGTCAAAAATGAGCGTTTCAGAGCGATAGGAGGCTGTTTTAGCACTGTACAGTCGCCTAAGGCTGAAAAGTGGCTTATGTGAAAAATGAGCGTTTCAGAGCGAGAGCAGCCTGTTTTTGCACTAAGCTGCATTTCACTGAAAAAAGGTCTTTCAAACAGGTTTACTAGCCTGAACTTGTTGAATTTGGATCTTCTTCATGGCAAAGGAGTTTTTACCTGGAATTTAATTCATTAAGGCTGAAAAGTGGGTTATGTCAAAAATGAGCGTTTCAGAGCGATAGGAGGCTGTTTTAGCACTGTACAGTCGCCTAAGGCTGAAAAGTGTCTTATGTGAAAAATGAGCGTTTCAGAGCGAGAGCAGCCTGTTTTTGCACTAAGCTGCATTTCACTGAAAAAAGGTCTTTCAACCAGGTTTACTAGCCTGAACTGCATGAATTTGGATCTTCTTCATGGCAAAGGAGTTTTTACCTGGAATTTCATTCATTAAAGGTGAAAAGTGGCTTATGTCAAAAATGAGCGTTTCAGAGCGATTGGAGGCTGTTTTAGCGCTGAAAAGTGGCTTATGTGAAAAATGAGCGTTTCAGAGCGAGAGCAGCCTGTTTTTGCACTAAGCTGCATTTCACTGAAAAAAGGTCTTTCAAACAGGTTTACTAGCCTGAACTGGTTGAATTTGGATCTTCTTCATGGCAAAGGAGTTTTTACCTGGAATTTCATTCATTAAAGGTGAAAAGTGGCTTATGTCAAAAATGAGCGTTTCAGAGCGATTGGAGGCTGTTTTAGCGCTGAAAAGTGGCTTATGTGAAAAATGAGCGTTTCAGAGCGAGAGCAGCCTGTTTTTGCACTAAGCTGCATTTCACTGAAAAAAGGTCTTTCAACCAGGTTTACTAGCCTGAACTGCATGAATTTGGATCTTCTTCATGGCAAAGGAGTTTTTACCTGGAATTTCATTCATTAAAGGTGAAAAGTGGCTTATGTGAAAAATGAGCGTTTCAGAGCGATTGGAGGCTGTTTTAGCGCTGAAAAGTGGCTTATGTGAAAAATGAGCGTTTCAGAGCGAGAGCAGCCTGTTTTTGCACTAAGCTGCATTTCACTGAAAAAAGGTCTTTCAAACAGGTTTACTAGCCTGAACTGGTTGAATTTGGATCTTCTTCATGGCAAATGAGTTTTTACCTGGAATTTAATTCATTAAGGCTGAAAAGTGGGTTATGTCAAAAATGAGCGTTTCAGAGCGATAGGAGGCTGTTTTAGCACTGTACAGTCGCCTAAGGCTGAAAAGTGGCTTATGTGAAAAATGAGCGTTTCAGAGCGAGAGCAGCCTGTTTTTGCACTAAGCTGCATTTCACTGAAAAAAGGTCTTTCAAACAGGTTTACTAGCCTGAACTTGTTGAATTTGGATCTTCTTCATGGCAAAGGAGTTTTTACCTGGAATTTAATTCATTAAGGCTGAAAATTGGGTTATGTCAAAAATGAGCGTTTCAGAGCGATAGGAGGCTGTTTTAGCACTGTACAGTCGCCTAAGGCTGAAAAGTGGCTTATGTGAAAAATGAGCGTTTCAGAGCGATTGGAGGCTGTTTTAGCGCTGAAAAGTGGCTTATGTGAAAAATGAGCGTTTCAGAGCGAGAGCAGCCTGTTTTTGCACTAAGCTGCATTTCACTGAAAAAAGGTCTTTCAAACAGGTTTACTAGCCTGAACTGGTTGAATTTGGATCTTCTTCATGGCAAATGAGTTTTTACCTGGAATTTAATTCATTAAGGCTGAAAAGTGGGTTATGTCAAAAATGAGCGTTTCAGAGCGATAGGAGGCTGTTTTAGCACTGTACAGTCGCCTAAGGCTGAAAAGTGTCTTATGTGAAAAATGAGCGTTTCAGAGCGAGAGCAGCCTGTTTTTGCACTAAGCTGCATTTCACTGAAAAAAGGTCTTTCAACCAGGTTTACTAGCCTGAACTGCATGAATTTGGATCTTCTTCATGGCAAAGGAGTTTTTACCTGGAATTTCATTCATTAAAGGTGAAAAGTGGCTTATGTCAAAAATGAGCGTTTCAGAGCGATTGGAGGCTGTTTTAGCGCTGAAAAGTGGCTTATGTCAAAAATGAGCGTTTCAGAGCGAGAGCAGCCTGTTTTTGCACTAAGCTGCATTTCACTGAAAAAAGGTCTTTCAAACAGGTTTACTAGCCTGAACTGGTTGAATTTGGATCTTCTTCATGGCAAAGGAGTTTTTACCTGGAATTTAATTCATTAAGGCTGAAAAGTGGGTTATGTCAAAAATGAGCGTTTCAGAGCGATAGGAGGCTGTTTTAGCACTGTACAGTCGCCTAAGGCTGAAAAGTGGCTTATGTGAAAAATGAGCGTTTCAGAGCGAGAGCAGCCTGTTTTTGCACTAAGCTGCATTTCACTGAAAAAAGGTCTTTCAAACAGGTTTACTAGCCTGAACTTGTTGAATTTGGATCTTCTTCATGGCAAAGGAGTTTTTACCTGGAATTTAATTCATTAAGGCTGAAAAGTGGGTTATGTCAAAAATGAGCGTTTCAGAGCGATAGGAGGCTGTTTTAGCACTGTACAGTCGCCTAAGGCTGAAAAGTGTCTTATGTGAAAAATGAGCGTTTCAGAGCGAGAGCAGCCTGTTTTTGCACTAAGCTGCATTTCACTGAAAAAAGGTCTTTCAACCAGGTTTACTAGCCTGAACTGCATGAATTTGGATCTTCTTCATGGCAAAGGAGTTTTTACCTGGAATTTCATTCATTAAAGGTGAAAAGTGGCTTATGTCAAAAATGAGCGTTTCAGAGCGATTGGAGGCTGTTTTAGCGCTGAAAAGTGGCTTATGTGAAAAATGAGCGTTTCAGAGCGAGAGCAGCCTGTTTTTGCACTAAGCTGCATTTCACTGAAAAAAGGTCTTTCAAACAGGTTTACTAGCCTGAACTGGTTGAATTTGGATCTTCTTCATGGCAAAGGAGTTTTTACCTGGAATTTCATTCATTAAAGGTGAAAAGTGGCTTATGTCAAAAATGAGCGTTTCAGAGCGATTGGAGGCTGTTTTAGCGCTGAAAAGTGGCTTATGTGAAAAATGAGCGTTTCAGAGCGAGAGCAGCCTGTTTTTGCACTAAGCTGCATTTCACTGAAAAAAGGTCTTTCAAACAGGTTTACTAGCCTGAACTGGTTGAATTTGGATCTTCTTCATGGCAAATGAGTTTTTACCTGGAATTTAATTCATTAAGGCTGAAAAGTGGGTTATGTCAAAAATGAGCGTTTCAGAGCGATAGGAGGCTGTTTTAGCACTGTACAGTCGCCTAAGGCTGAAAAGTGGCTTATGTGAAAAATGAGCGTTTCAGAGCGAGAGCAGCCTGTTTTTGCACTAAGCTGCATTTCACTGAAAAAAGGTCTTTCAACCAGGTTTACTAGCCTGAACTGCATGAATTTGGATCTTCTTCATGGCAAAGGAGTTTTTACCTGGAATTTCATTCATTAAAGGTGAAAAGTGGCTTATGTCAAAAATGAGCGTTTCAGAGCGATTGGAGGCTGTTTTAGCACTGTACAGTCGCCTAAGGCTGAAAAGTGGCTTATGTGAAAAATGAGCGTTTCAGAGCGATTGGAGGCTGTTTTAGCGCTGAAAAGTGGCTTTTGTGAAAAATGAGCGTTTCAGAGCTAGAGCAGCCTGTTTTTGCACTAAGCTGCATTTCACTGAAAAAAGGTCTTTCAAACAGGTTTACTAGCCTGAACTGGTTGAATTTGGATCTTCTTCATGGCAAATGAGTTTTTACCTGGAATTTAATTCATTAAGGCTGAAAAGTGGGTTATGTCAAAAATGAGCGTTTCAGAGCGATAGGAGGCTGTTTTAGCACTGTACAGTCGCCTAAGGCTGAAAAGTGTCTTATGTGAAAAATGAGCGTTTCAGAGCGAGAGCAGCCTGTTTTTGCACTAAGCTGCATTTCACTGAAAAAAGGTCTTTCAACCAGGTTTACTAGCCTGAACTGCATGAATTTGGATCTTCTTCATGGCAAAGGAGTTTTTACCTGGAATTTCATTCATTAAAGGTGAAAAGTGGCTTATGTGAAAAATGAGCGTTTCAGAGCGATTGGAGGCTGTTTTAGCGCTGAAAAGTGGCTTATGTGAAAAATGAGCGTTTCAGAGCGAGAGCAGCCTGTTTTTGCACTAAGCTGCATTTCACTGAAAAAAGGTCTTTCAAACAGGTTTACTAGCCTGAACTGGTTGAATTTGGATCTTCTTCATGGCAAATGAGTTTTTACCTGGAATTTAATTCATTAAGGCTGAAAAGTGGGTTATGTCAAAAATGAGCGTTTCAGAGCGATAGGAGGCTGTTTTAGCACTGTACAGTCGCCTAAGGCTGAAAAGTGGCTTATGTGAAAAATGAGCGTTTCAGAGCGATTGGAGGCTGTTTTAGCGCTGAAAAGTGGCTTTTGTGAAAAATGAGCGTTTCAGAGCGAGAGCAGCCTGTTTTTGCACTAAGCTGCATTTCACTGAAAAAAGGTCTTTCAAACAGGTTTACTAGCCTGAACTTGTTGAATTTGGATCTTCTTCATGGCAAAGGAGTTTTTACCTGGAATTTAATTCATTAAGGCTGAAAAGTGGGTTATGTCAAAAATGAGCGTTTCAGAGCGATAGGAGGCTGTTTTAGCACTGTACAGTCGCCTAAGGCTGAAAAGTGGCTTATGTCAAAAATGAGCGTTTCAGAGCGATAGGAGGCTGTTTTAGCACTGTACAGTCGCCTAAGGCTGAAAAGTGTCTTATGTGAAAAATGAGCGTTTCAGAGCGAGAGCAGCCTGTTTTTGCACTAAGCTGCATTTCACTGAAAAAAGGTCTTTCAAACAGGTTTACTAGCCTGAACTGGTTGAATTTGGATCTTCTTCATGGCAAAGGAGTTTTTACCTGGAATTTCATTCATTAAAGGTGAAAAGTGGCTTATGTAAAAAATGAGCGTTTCAGAGCGATAGGAGGCTGTTTTAGCACTGTACAGTCGCCTAAGGCTGAAAAGTGGCTTATGTGAAAAATGAGCGTTTCAGAGCGATTGGAGGCTGTTTTAGCGCTGAAAAGTGGCTTTTGTGAAAAATGAGCGTTTCAGAGCGAGAGCAGCCTGTTTTTGCACTAAGCTGCATTTCACTGAAAAAAGGTCTTTCAAACAGGTTTACTAGCCTGAACTGGTTGAATTTGGATCTTCTTCATGGCAAATGAGTTTTTACCTGGAATTTAATTCATTAAGGCTGAAAAGTGGGTTATGTCAAAAATGAGCGTTTCAGAGCGATAGGAGGCTGTTTTAGCACTGTACAGTCGCCTAAGGCTGAAAAGTGGCTTATGTGAAAAATGAGCGTTTCAGAGCGATTGGAGGCTGTTTTAGCGCTGAAAAGTGGCTTTTGTGAAAAATGAGCGTTTCAGAGCGAGAGCAGCCTGTTTTTGCACTAAGCTGCATTTCACTGAAAAAAGGTCTTTCAAACAGGTTTACTAGCCTGAACTTGTTGAATTTGGATCTTCTTCATGGCAAAGGAGTTTTTACCTGGAATTTAATTCATTAAGGCTGAAAAGTGGGTTATGTCAAAAATGAGCGTTTCAGAGCGATAGGAGGCTGTTTTAGCACTGTACAGTCGCCTAAGGCTGAAAAGTGTCTTATGTGAAAAATGAGCGTTTCAGAGCGAGAGCAGCCTGTTTTTGCACTAAGCTGCATTTCACTGAAAAAAGGTCTTTCAAACAGGTTTACTAGCCTGAACTGGTTGAATTTGGATCTTCTTCATGGCAAAGGAGTTTTTACCTGGAATTTCATTCATTAAAGGTGAAAAGTGGCTTATGTAAAAAATGAGCGTTTCAGAGCGATAGGAGGCTGTTTTAGCATTGTACAGTCGCCTAAGGCTGAAAAGTGGCTTATGTGAAAAATGAGCGTTTCAGAGCGATTGGAGGCTGTTTTAGCGCTGAAAAGTGGCTTTTGTGAAAAATGAGCGTTTCAGAGCGAGAGCAGCCTGTTTTTGCACTAAGCTGCATTTCACTGAAAAAAGGTCTTTCAAACAGGTTTACTAGCCTGAACTGGTTGAATTTGGATCTTCTTCATGGCAAATGAGTTTTTACCTGGAATTTAATTCATTAAGGCTGAAAAGTGGGTTATGTCAAAAATGAGCGTTTCAGAGCGATAGGAGGCTGTTTTAGCACTGTACAGTCGCCTAAGGCTGAAAAGTGGCTTATGTGAAAAATGAGCGTTTCAGAGCGATTGGAGGCTGTTTTAGCGCTGAAAAGTGGCTTTTGTGAAAAATGAGCGTTTCAGAGCGAGAGCAGCCTGTTTTTGCACTAAGCTGCATTTCACTGAAAAAAGGTCTTTCAAACAGGTTTACTAGCCTGAACTTGTTGAATTTGGATCTTCTTCATGGCAAAGGAGTTTTTACCTGGAATTTAATTCATTAAGGCTGAAAAGTGGGTTATGTCAAAAATGAGCGTTTCAGAGCGATAGGAGGCTGTTTTAGCACTGTACAGTCGCCTAAGGCTGAAAAGTGGCTTATGTCAAAAATGAGCGTTTCAGAGCGATAGGAGGCTGTTTTAGCACTGTACAGTCGCCTAAGGCTGAAAAGTGTCTTATGTGAAAAATGAGCGTTTCAGAGCGAGAGCAGCCTGTTTTTGCACTAAGCTGCATTTCACTGAAAAAAGGTCTTTCAACCAGGTTTACTAGCCTGAACTGCATGAATTTGGATCTTCTTCATGGCAAAGGAGTTTTTACCTGGAATTTCATTCATTAAAGGTGAAAAGTGGCTTATGTCAAAAATGAGCGTTTCAGAGCGATTGGAGGCTGTTTTAGCGCTGAAAAGTGGCTTTTGTGAAAAATGAGCGTTTCAGAGCGAGAGCAGCCTGTTTTTGCACTAAGCTGCATTTCACTGAAAAAAGGTCTTTCAAACAGGTTTACTAGCCTGAACTGGTTGAATTTGGATCTTCTTCATGGCAAATGAGTTTTTACCTGGAATTTAATTCATTAAGGCTGAAAAGTGGGTTATGTCAAAAATGAGCGTTTCAGAGCGATAGGAGGCTGTTTTAGCACTGTACAGTCGCCTAAGGCTGAAAAGTGTCTTATGTGAAAAATGAGCGTTTCAGAGCGAGAGCAGCCTGTTTTTGCACTAAGCTGCATTTCACTGAAAAAAGGTCTTTCAAACAGGTTTACTAGCCTGAACTGGTTGAATTTGGATCTTCTTCATGGCAAAGGAGTTTTTACCTGGAATTTCATTCATTAAAGGTGAAAAGTGGCTTATGTAAAAAATGAGCGTTTCAGAGCGATAGGAGGCTGTTTTAGCACTGTACAGTCGCCTAAGGCTGAAAAGTGGCTTATGTGAAAAATGAGCGTTTCAGAGCGATTGGAGGCTGTTTTAGCGCTGAAAAGTGGCTTTTGTGAAAAATGAGCGTTTCAGAGCGAGAGCAGCCTGTTTTTGCACTAAGCTGCATTTCACTGAAAAAAGGTCTTTCAAACAGGTTTACTAGCCTGAACTGGTTGAATTTGGATCTTCTTCATGGCAAATGAGTTTTTACCTGGAATTTAATTCATTAAGGCTGAAAAGTGGGTTATGTCAAAAATGAGCGTTTCAGAGCGATAGGAGGCTGTTTTAGCACTGTACAGTCGCCTAAGGCTGAAAAGTGGCTTATGTGAAAAATGAGCGTTTCAGAGCGATTGGAGGCTGTTTTAGCGCTGAAAAGTGGCTTTTGTGAAAAATGAGCGTTTCAGAGCGAGAGCAGCCTGTTTTTGCACTAAGCTGCATTTCACTGAAAAAAGGTCTTTCAAACAGGTTTACTAGCCTGAACTTGTTGAATTTGGATCTTCTTCATGGCAAAGGAGTTTTTACCTGGAATTTAATTCATTAAGGCTGAAAAGTGGGTTATGTCAAAAATGAGCGTTTCAGAGCGATAGGAGGCTGTTTTAGCACTGTACAGTCGCCTAAGGCTGAAAAGTGTCTTATGTGAAAAATGAGCGTTTCAGAGCGAGAGCAGCCTGTTTTTGCACTAAGCTGCATTTCACTGAAAAAAGGTCTTTCAAACAGGTTTACTAGCCTGAACTGGTTGAATTTGGATCTTCTTCATGGCAAAGGAGTTTTTACCTGGAATTTCATTCATTAAAGGTGAAAAGTGGCTTATGTAAAAAATGAGCGTTTCAGAGCGATAGGAGGCTGTTTTAGCATTGTACAGTCGCCTAAGGCTGAAAAGTGGCTTATGTGAAAAATGAGCGTTTCAGAGCGATTGGAGGCTGTTTTAGCGCTGAAAAGTGGCTTTTGTGAAAAATGAGCGTTTCAGAGCGAGAGCAGCCTGTTTTTGCACTAAGCTGCATTTCACTGAAAAAAGGTCTTTCAAACAGGTTTACTAGCCTGAACTGGTTGAATTTGGATCTTCTTCATGGCAAATGAGTTTTTACCTGGAATTTAATTCATTAAGGCTGAAAAGTGGGTTATGTCAAAAATGAGCGTTTCAGAGCGATAGGAGGCTGCTTTAGCACTGTACAGTCGCCTAAGGCTGAAAAGTGGCTTATGTGAAAAATGAGCGTTTCAGAGCGATTGGAGGCTGTTTTAGCGCTGAAAAGTGGCTTTTGTGAAAAATGAGCGTTTCAGAGCGAGAGCAGCCTGTTTTTGCACTAAGCTGCATTTCACTGAAAAAAGGTCTTTCAAACAGGTTTACTAGCCTGAACTTGTTGAATTTGGATCTTCTTCATGGCAAAGGAGTTTTTACCTGGAATTTAATTCATTAAGGCTGAAAAGTGGGTTATGTCAAAAATGAGCGTTTCAGAGCGATAGGAGGCTGTTTTAGCACTGTACAGTCGCCTAAGGCTGAAAAGTGGCTTATGTCAAAAATGAGCGTTTCAGAGCGATAGGAGGCTGTTTTAGCACTGTACAGTCGCCTAAGGCTGAAAAGTGTCTTATGTGAAAAATGAGCGTTTCAGAGCGAGAGCAGCCTGTTTTTGCACTAAGCTGCATTTCACTGAAAAAAGGTCTTTCAACCAGGTTTACTAGCCTGAACTGCATGAATTTGGATCTTCTTCATGGCAAAGGAGTTTTTACCTGGAATTTCATTCATTAAAGGTGAAAAGTGGCTTATGTCAAAAATGAGCGTTTCAGAGCGATTGGAGGCTGTTTTAGCGCTGAAAAGTGGCTTTTGTGAAAAATGAGCGTTTCAGAGCGAGAGCAGCCTGTTTTTGCACTAAGCTGCATTTCACTGAAAAAAGGTCTTTCAAACAGGTTTACTAGCCTGAACTGGTTGAATTTGGATCTTCTTCATGGCAAATGAGTTTTTACCTGGAATTTAATTCATTAAGGCTGAAAAGTGGGTTATGTCAAAAATGAGCGTTTCAGAGCGATAGGAGGCTGTTTTAGCACTGTACAGTCGCCTAAGGCTGAAAAGTGGCTTATGTGAAAAATGAGCGTTTCAGAGCGAGAGCAGCCTGTTTTTGCACTAAGCTGCATTTCACTGAAAAAAGGTCTTTCAAACAGGTTTACTAGCCTGAACTTGTTGAATTTGGATCTTCTTCATGGCAAAGGAGTTTTTACCTGGAATTTAATTCATTAAGGCTGAAAAGTGGGTTATGTCAAAAATGAGCGTTTCAGAGCGATAGGAGGCTGTTTTAGCACTGTACAGTCGCCTAAGGCTGAAAAGTGTCTTATGTGAAAAATGAGCGTTTCAGAGCGAGAGCAGCCTGTTTTTGCACTAAGCTGCATTTCACTGAAAAAAGGTCTTTCAACCAGGTTTACTAGCCTGAACTGCATGAATTTGGATCTTCTTCATGGCAAAGGAGTTTTTACCTGGAATTTAATTCATTAAGGCTGAAAAGTGGGTTATGTCAAAAATGAGCGTTTCAGAGCGATTGGAGGCTGTTTTAGCGCTGAAAAGTGGCTTATGTGAAAAATGAGCGTTTCAGAGCGAGAGCAGCCTGTTTTTGCACTAAGCTGCATTTCACTGAAAAAAGGTCTTTCAAACAGGTTTACTAGCCTGAACTGGTTGAATTTGGATCTTCTTCATGGCAAATGAGTTTTTACCTGGAATTTAATTCATTAAGGCTGAAAAGTGGGTTATGTCAAAAATGAGCGTTTCAGAGCGATAGGAGGCTGTTTTAGCACTGTACAGTCGCCTAAGGCTGAAAAGTGGCTTATGTGAAAAATGAGCGTTTCAGAGCGAGAGCAGCCTGTTTTTGCACTAAGCTGCATTTCACTGAAAAAAGGTCTTTCAAACAGGTTTACTAGCCTGAACTTGTTGAATTTGGATCTTCTTCATGGCAAAGGAGTTTTTACCTGGAATTTAATTCATTAAGGCTGAAAAGTGGGTTATGTCAAAAATGAGCGTTTCAGAGCGATAGGAGGCTGTTTTAGCACTGTACAGTCGCCTAAGGCTGAAAAGGGTCTTATGTGAAAAATGAGCGTTTCAGAGTGAGAGCAGCCTGTTTTTGCACTAAGCTGCATTTCACTGAAAAAAGGTCTTTCAACCAGGTTTACTAGCCTGAACTGCATGAATTTGGATCTTCTTCATGGCAAAGGAGTTTTTACCTGGAATTTCATTCATTAAAGGTGAAAAGTGGCTTATGTCAAAAATGAGCGTTTCAGAGCGATTGGAGGCTGTTTTAGCACTGTACAGTCGCAGTCGCCTAAGGCTGAAAAGTGGCTTATGTCAAAAATGAGCGTTTCAGAGCGATTGGAGGCTGTTTTAGCGCTGAAAAGTGGCTTATGTGAAAAATGAGCGTTTCAGAGCGAGAGCAGCCTGTTTTTGCACTAAGCTGCATTTCACTGAAAAAAGGTCTTTCAAACAGGTTTACTAGCCTGAACTGGTTGAATTTGGATCTTCTTCATGGCAAAGGAGTTTTTACCTGGAATTTCATTCATTAAAGGTGAAAAGTGGCTTATGTCAAAAATGAGCGTTTCAGAGCGATTGGAGGCTGTTTTAGCACTGTACAGTCGCCTAAGGCTGAAAAGTGCTTATGTGAAAAATGAGCGTTTCAGAGCGATTGGAGGCTGTTTTAGCGCTGAAAAGTGGCTTTTGTGAAAAATGAGCGTTCAGAGCGAGAGCAGCCTGTTTTTGCACTAAGCTGCATTTCACTGAAAAAAGGTCTTTCAAACAGGTTTACTAGCCTGAACTGGTTGAATTTGGATCTTCTTCATGGCAAATGAGTTTTTACCTGGAATTATAATTCATTAAGGCTGAAAAGTGGGTTATGTCAAAAATGAGCGTTTCAGAGCGATAGAGGCTGTTTTAGCACTGTACAGTCGCCTAAGGCTGAAAAGTGGCTTATGTGAAAAATGAGCGTTTCAGAGCGATTGGAGGCTGTTTTAGCGCTGAAAAGTGGCTTTGTGAAAAATGAGCGTTTCAGAGCGAGAGCAGCCTGTTTTTGCACTAAGCTGCATTTCACTGAAAAAAGGTCTTTCAAACAGGTTTACTAGCCTGAACTGGTTGAATTTGGATCTTCTTCATGGCAATGAGTTTTTACCTGGAATTTAATTCATTAAGGCTGAAAAGTTGGTTATTTCAAAAATGAGCGTTTCAGAGCGATAGGAGGCTGTTTTAGCACTGTACAGTCGCCTAAGGCTGAAAGTGTCTTATGTGAAAAATGAGCGTTTCAGAGCGAGAGCAGCTGTTTTTGCACTAAGCTGCATTTCACTGAAAAAAGGTCTTTCAACCAGGTTTACTAGCCTGAACTGCATGAATTTGGATCTTCTTCATGGCAAAGGAGTTTTTACCTGGAATTTCATTCATTAAAGGTGAAAAGTGGCTTATGTGAAAAATGAGCGTTTCAGAGCGAGAGCAGCCTGTTTTTGCACTAAGCTGCATTTCACTGAAAAAAGGTCTTTCAAACAGGTTTACTAGCCTGAACTGGTTGAATTTGGATCTTCTTCATGGCAAATGAGTTTTTACCTGAATTTAATTCATTAAGGCTGAAAAGTGGGTTATGTCAAAAATGAGCGTTTCAGAGCGAGAGCAGCCTGTTTTTGCACTAAGCTGCATTTCACTGAAAAAAGGTCTTTCAAACAGGTTTACTAGCCTGAACTGGTTGAATTTGGATCTTCTTCATGGCAAATGAGTTTTTACCTGGAATTTAATTCATTAAGGCTGAAAAGTGGGTTATGTCAAAAATGAGCGTTTCAGAGCGATTGGAGGCTGTTTTAGCACTGTACAGTCGCCTAAGTCTGAAAAGTGGCTTATGTCAAAAATGAGCGTTTCAGAGCGATTGGAGGCTGATTTAGCGCTGAAAAGTGGCTTATGTGAAAAATGAGCGTTTCAGAGCGAGAGCAGCCTGTTTTTGCACTAAGCTGCATTTCACTGAAAAAAGGTCTCTCAACCAGGTTTACTAGCCTGAACTGCATGAATTTGGATCTTCTTCATGGCAAAGGAGTTTTTACCTGGAATTTCATTCATTAAAGGTGAAAAGTGGCTTATGTCAAAAATGAGCGTTTCAGAGCGATTGGAGGCTGTTTTAGCGCTGAAAAGTGGCTTATGTGAAAAATGAGCGTTCAGAGCGAGAGCAGCCTGTTTTTGCACTAAGCTGCATTTCACTGAAAAAAGGTCTTTCAACCAGGTTTACTAGCCTGAACTGCATGAATTTGGATCTTCTTCATGGCAAAGGAGTTTTTACCTGGAATTTCATTCATTAAAGGTGAAAAGTGGCTTATGTCAAAAATGAGCGTTTCAGAGCGATTGGAGGCTGTTTTAGCGCTGAAAAGTGGCTTATGTGAAAAATGAGCGTTTCAGAGCGAGAGCAGCCTGTTTTTGCACTAAGCTGCATTCCACTGAAAAAAGGTCTTTCAAACAGGTTTACTAGCCTGAACTTGTTGAATTTGGATCTTCTTCATGGCAAAGGAGTTTTTACCTGGAATTTAATTCATTAAGGCTGAAAAGTGGGTTATGTCAAAAATGAGCGTTTCAGAGCGATAGGAGGCTAGCACTGTACAGTCGCCTAAGGCTGAAAAGTGTCTTATGTGAAAAATGAGCGTTTCAGAGCGAGAGCAGCCTGTTTTTGCACTAAGCTGCATTTCACTGAAAAAAGGTCTTTCAACCAGGTTTACTAGCCTGAACTGCATGAATTTGGATCTTCTTCATGGCAAAGGAGTTTTTACCTGGAATTTAATTCATTAAGGCTGAAAAGTGGGTTATGTCAAAAATGAGCGTTTCAGAGCGATTGGAGGCTGTTTTAGCGCTGAAAAGTGGCTTATGTGAAAAATGAGCGTTTCAGAGCGAGAGCAGCCTGTTTTTGCACTAAGCTGCATTTCACTGAAAAAAGGTCTTTCAAACAGGTTTACTAGCCTGAACTGGTTGAATTTGGATCTTCTTCATGGCAAAGGAGTTTTTACCTGGAATTTCATTCATTAAAGGTGAAAAGTGGCTTATGTAAAAAATGAGCGTTTCAGAGCGATAGGAGGCTGTTTTAGCACTGTACAGTCGCCTAAGGCTGAAAAGTGGCTTATGTGAAAAATGAGCGTTTCAGAGCGATTGGAGGCTGTTTTAGCGCTGAAAAGTGGCTTTTGTGAAAAATGAGCGTTTCAGAGCGAGAGCAGCCTGTTTTTGCACTAAGCTGCATTTCACTGAAAAAAGGTCTTTCAAACAGGTTTACTAGCCTGAACTGGTTGAATTTGGATCTTCTTCATGGCAAATGAGTTTTTACCTGGAATTTAATTCATTAAGGCTGAAAAGTGGGTTATGTCAAAAATGAGCGTTTCAGAGCGATAGGAGGCTGTTTTAGCACTGTACAGTCGCCTAAGGCTGAAAAGTGGCTTTTGTGAAAAATGAGCGTTTCAGAGCGAGAGCAGCCTGTTTTTGCACTAAGCTGCATTTCACTGAAAAAAGGTCTTTCAAACAGGTTTACTAGCCTGAACTGGTTGAATTTGGATCTTCTTCATGGCAAATGAGTTTTTACCTGGAATTTAATTCATTAAGGCTGAAAAGTTGGTTATTTCAAAAATGAGCGTTTCAGAGCGATAGGAGGCTGTTTTAGCACTGTACAGTCGCCTAAGGCTGAAAAGTGTCTTATGTGAAAAATGAGCGTTTCAGAGCGAGAGCAGCCTGTTTTTGCACTAAGCTGCATTTCACTGAAAAAAGGTCTTTCAACCAGGTTTACTAGCCTGAACTGCATGAATTTGGATCTTCTTCATGGCAAAGGAGTTTTTACCTGGAATTTCATTCATTAAAGGTGAAAAGTGGCTTATGTCAAAAATGAGCGTTTCAGAGCGATTGGAGGCTGTTTTAGCGCTGAAAAGTGGCTTATGTGAAAAATGAGCGTTTCAGAGCGAGAGCAGCCTGTTTTTGCACTAAGCTGCATTTCACTGAAAAAAGGTCTTTCAACCAGGTTTACTAGCCTGAACTGCATGAATTTGGATCTTCTTCATGGCAAAGGAGTTTTTACCTGGAATTTCATTCATTAAAGGTGAAAAGTGGCTTATGTCAAAAATGAGCGTTTCAGAGCGATTGGAGGCTGTTTTAGCGCTGAAAAGTGGCTTATGTGAAAAATGAGCGTTTCAGAGCGAGAGCAGCCTGTTTTTGCACTAAGCTGCATTTCACTGAAAAAAGGTCTTTCAAACAGGTTTACTAGCCTGAACTGGTTGAATTTGGATCTTCTTCATGGCAAAGGAGTTTTTACCTGGAATTTCATTCATTAAAGGTGAAAAGTGGCTTATGTCAAAAATGAGCGTTTCAGAGCGATTGGAGGCTGTTTTAGCACTGTACAGTCGCCTAAAGGCTGAAAAGTGGCTTATGTCAAAAATGAGCGTTTCAGAGCGATTGGAGGCTGTTTTAGCGCTGAAAAGTGGCTTATGTGAAAAATGAGCGTTTCAGAGCGAGAGCAGCCTGTTTTTGCACTAAGCTGCATTTCACTGAAAAAAGGTCTTTCAAACAGGTTTACTAGCCTGAACTTGTTGAATTTGGATCTTCTTCATGGCAAAGGAGTTTTTACCTGGAATTTAATTCATTAAGGCTGAAAAGTGGGTTATGTCAAAAATGAGCGTTTCAGAGCGATAGGAGGCTGTTTTAGCACTGTACAGTCGCCTAAGGCTGAAAAGTGGCTTATGTGAAAAATGAGCGTTTCAGAGCGAGAGCAGCCTGTTTTTGCACTAAGCTGCATTTCACTGAAAAAAGGTCTTTCAAACAGGTTTACTAGCCTGAACTTGTTGAATTTGGATCTTCTTCATGGCAAAGGAGTTTTTACCTGGAATTTAATTCATTAAGGCTGAAAAGTGGGTTATGTCAAAAATGAGCGTTTCAGAGCGATAGGAGGCTGTTTTAGCACTGTACAGTCGCCTAAGGCTGAAAAGTGGCTTATGTCAAAAATGAGCGTTTCAGAGCGATTGGAGGCTGTTTTAGCGCTGAAAAGTGGCTTATGTGAAAAATGAGCGTTTCAGAGCGAGAGCAGCCTGTTTTTGCACTAAGCTGCATTTCACTGAAAAAAGGTCTTTCAAACAGGTTTACTAGCCTGAACTGGTTGAATTTGGATCTTCTTCATGGCAAAGGAGTTTTTACCTGGAATTTCATTCATTAAAGGTGAAAAGTGGCTTATGTCAAAAATGAGCGTTTCAGAGCGATTGGAGGCTGTTTTAGCACTGTACAGTCGCCTAAGGCTGAAAAGTGGCTTATGTGAAAAATGAGCGTTTCAGAGCGATTGGAGGCTGTTTTAGCGCTGAAAAGTGGCTTTTGTGAAAAATGAGCGTTTCAGAGCGAGAGCAGCCTGTTTTTGCACTAAGCTGCATTTCACTGAAAAAAGGTCTTTCAAACAGGTTTACTAGCCTGAACTGGTTGAATTTGGATCTTCTTCATGGCAAATGAGTTTTTACCTGGAATTTAATTCATTAAGGCTGAAAAGTGGGTTATGTCAAAAATGAGCGTTTCAGAGCGATAGGAGGCTGTTTTAGCACTGTACAGTCGCCTAAGGCTGAAAAGTGTCTTATGTGAAAAATGAGCGTTTCAGAGCGAGAGCAGCCTGTTTTTGCACTAAGCTGCATTTCACTGAAAAAAGGTCTTTCAACCAGGTTTACTAGCCTGAACTGCATGAATTTGGATCTTCTTCATGGCAAAGGAGTTTTTACCTGGAATTTCATTCATTAAAGGTGAAAAGTGGCTTATGTCAAAAATGAGCGTTTCAGAGCGATTGGAGGCTGTTTTAGCGCTGAAAAGTGGCTTATGTGAAAAATGAGCGTTTCAGAGCGAGAGCAGCCTGTTTTTGCACTAAGCTGCATTTCACTGAAAAAAGGTCTTTCAAACAGGTTTACTAGCCTGAACTTGTTGAATTTGGATCTTCTTCATGGCAAAGGAGTTTTTACCTGGAATTTAATTCATTAAGGCTGAAAAGTGGGTTATGTCAAAAATGAGCGTTTCAGAGCGATAGGAGGCTGTTTTAGCACTGTACAGTCGCCTAAGGCTGAAAAGTGTCTTATGTGAAAAATGAGCGTTTCAGAGCGAGAGCAGCCTGTTTTTGCACTAAGCTGCATTTCACTGAAAAAAGGTCTTTCAACCAGGTTTACTAGCCTGAACTGCATGAATTTGGATCTTCTTCATGGCAAAGGAGTTTTTACCTGGAATTTAATTCATTAAGGCTGAAAAGTGGGTTATGTCAAAAATGAGCGTTTCAGAGCGATTGGAGGCTGTTTTAGCGCTGAAAAGTGGCTTATGTGAAAAATGAGCGTTTCAGAGCGAGAGCAGCCTGTTTTTGCACTAAGCTGCATTTCACTGAAAAAAGGTCTTTCAAACAGGTTTACTAGCCTGAACTGGTTGAATTTGGATCTTCTTCATGGCAAAGGAGTTTTTACCTGGAATTTCATTCATTAAAGGTGAAAAGTGGCTTATGTCAAAAATGAGCGTTTCAGAGCGATTGGAGGCTGTTTTAGCACTGTACAGTCGCCTAAGGCTGAAAAGTGGCTTATGTCAAAAATGAGCGTTTCAGAGCGATTGGAGGCTGTTTTAGCGCTGAAAAGTGGCTTATGTGAAAAATGAGCGTTTCAGAGCGAGAGCAGCCTGTTTTTGCACTAAGCTGCATTTCACTGAAAAAAGGTCTTTCAAACAGGTTTACTAGCCTGAACTGGTTGAATTTGGATCTTCTTCATGGCAAAGGAGTTTTTACCTGGAATTTCATTCATTAAAGGTGAAAAGTGGCTTATGTCAAAAATGAGCGTTTCAGAGCGATTGGAGGCTGTTTTAGCACTGTACAGTCGCCTAAAGGCTGAAAAGTGGCTTATGTCAAAAATGAGCGTTTCAGAGCGATTGGAGGCTGTTTTAGCGCTGAAAAGTGGCTTATGTGAAAAATGAGCGTTTCAGAGCGAGAGCAGCCTGTTTTTGCACTAAGCTGCATTTCACTGAAAAAAGGTCTTTCAAACAGGTTTACTAGCCTGAACTTGTTGAATTTGGATCTTCTTCATGGCAAAGGAGTTTTTACCTGGAATTTAATTCATTAAGGCTGAAAAGTGGGTTATGTCAAAAATGAGCGTTTCAGAGCGATAGGAGGCTGTTTTAGCACTGTACAGTCGCCTAAGGCTGAAAAGTGTCTTATGTGAAAAATGAGCGTTTCAGAGCGAGAGCAGCCTGTTTTTGCACTAAGCTGCATTTCACTGAAAAAAGGTCTTTCAACCAGGTTTACTAGCCTGAACTGCATGAATTTGGATCTTCTTCATGGCAAAGGAGTTTTTACCTGGAATTTAATTCATTAAGGCTGAAAAGTGGGTTATGTCAAAAATGAGCGTTTCAGAGCGATTGGAGGCTGTTTTAGCGCTGAAAAGTGGCTTATGTGAAAAATGAGCGTTTCAGAGCGAGAGCAGCCTGTTTTTGCACTAAGCTGCATTTCACTGAAAAAAGGTCTTTCAAACAGGTTTACTAGCCTGAACTTGTTGAATTTGGATCTTCTTCATGGCAAAGGAGTTTTTACCTGGAATTTAATTCATTAAGGCTGAAAAGTGGGTTATGTCAAAAATGAGCGTTTCAGAGCGATAGGAGGCTGTTTTAGCACTGTACAGTCGCCTAAGGCTGAAAAGTGGCTTATGTCAAAAATGAGCGTTTCAGAGCGATTGGAGGCTGTTTTAGCGCTGAAAAGTGGCTTATGTGAAAAATGAGCGTTTCAGAGCGAGAGCAGCCTGTTTTTGCACTAAGCTGCATTTCACTGAAAAAAGGTCTTTCAAACAGGTTTACTAGCCTGAACTGGTTGAATTTGGATCTTCTTCATGGCAAAGGAGTTTTTACCTGGAATTTC